>NW_028156499.1:0-133636 GCF_964263955.1 Coregonus lavaretus
AATCTGATTACTTTCAGTTACTTTTTGATTACTTTCAATTTAAGAGGCACAGGTTAATAGCTGGCACAGCCACAAAGTCATCAAATCAATATTTTTAAACCTAACCCTAACCTTAACCCTAACCTTAATCACACTGTTAACCCTAATACCTAACCCATTGCTTTCTATTCGATTAGGCTATATCTTTACATTTTTAAAAAAGATTTCCAGTCATTCCAATTAATTTAATACCCCTTGATCTTCAAGAATAGTACATTCAAAATATGGAAATATAGATTAGCCAAATTGTTTTACCTGAGCATAACCCAAAAACTAAGGGACCTAATTAGCCTAATCTGTTGTTTTTTATGTTAGTTGTCATGGAGGACTGATTGGGCTCATTGCTTCAAGTTGAAAAAGAAATGCTTGCTCTAAGAATGGCAGGGCCGGCTCTAGCCTTTTGTGGGCCCTAAGCAAGATTTGGTTGGGGGCCCCCCACCTTGCACCATAACTTTTTAGTGGCTCCCCTCTTGACGGTGGAGAGGTAAATCAACGTTTTAAAGTAATTTCCTACAATTCCTACACATTTTGTCATGAAGCGTAGAGAAAATGTTGCAGCTTTACAGCTAATTTCCTGCAATTCTATCCATTTTGCCATGGGTGGAAATAAATATTTTGCAGTTTTAAAGCTAATTTTCCTGCAATTCAAATTGTTTGCCATAACTTGTCATGTTAATATGATTTCTGAGTGAGAGTTACTAACAAAATCAATGGGGGGCCCCTGGAGGTCAGGGCCCTCCCTGCGGTGCCCGGTCCTGTATTCAGCCATGAATACTACACGTGTAGATAGCTGGCTAGACTAACTACCTATCTAAAAATGGTTAGCTTACCAGCGGAGGCTCCTCAGAGGAGGAAGGGGAGGACGATCCTCCTCAGTGAATTTCATATAAATAAAAATAGTGAAACATTAGAAAGGTTATCCTTTTTAGACATAACTGTGCTAAATATATTCACATATTCACCAAATAATGAATTAAAAACACTGTTTTGCAATGATGGTCTACAGTAGCTTTAACAGCACTCTCTAGGGTAGCAGCATGGTGTAGCCGGTGGACAGCTAGTTTCCGTCCTGCTCTGGGTTACATTGACTTCAATACAAAACCTAGGGATGCTCATGGTTCTCACGCCCTCCAACCTATCAGAGCTCATGCAGCATGAATTGAAATGTTGTTCTCCAATCAAACGATCAGAGAATGAATCTAGTACTGAAAGCATAAGCTACAGCTAGCTAGCACTGTAGTGCATAAAATGTGGTGAGTAGTTGACTCAAAGAGAGAGAAAGACAATAGTTGAACAGTTTTTAACAATTAATTTCTTCAAAAATGAAGGAGAAGCAAGAGCGAGAGAGAGGAGAGAGATATTTTGTTGTATTATTTTCACTTTCACTTTCTCAACTAGTGAATGCAGCTAACTAGTTTAGCCTACTCAAACACCCGGCTCAAACAGAGAGGGATGCTATGTTAGCTAGCTGGCTATGGCTATCCAACACTGGAACTCTGCCAACTCTTCTACGTTATAAACTTTCATTTGTAGGCTAGGTTGTAACAACCCCATGATGGGTATAGGGAGAATTAGAGTATGTAGTACCCTAAACCTATCGATTATACATTGAGCTGGGTGAATTGAATATGAATGACAGTCATCCAATATGCTGTAATAGAAATAAGGCCATGCTCATAAAAAATTAAAATCGTCCTCCTTCATCTTAAACAGCACCGACCACCACTGTAGCCGACATGGCTAATAACAAGAGAAAAACTACTGAATGATGCACAATCAATTTTGAAAGAAATTGGGCCGGGGGGCCCTAAGCGACAGCTTATGTCTCTTATGCCTGGAGTCGGCCCTGTGGAATGGCCTGCTTTGAAAAACTAGATGGTAATTTTCCATGAAGACAATAAAAGCACCACTCGTGGTCTTCTTAAATTAAACTGGTTTTTGGCAGTATGGAGCACAATATCTCGTGGGGGTTTAGACTTTTATTCCATAGGCTGGGATCCACACTATGCAGCTGTGGCAAGAGCACATTTTTCACTGGCTATCCACTGGGGCGCATTCATTACTCCAATTCTGTTGCAAAACATTTCTTAAACTGAAGCAAACGGAAGGAATCGGGGAGGGACCTACCTGAATCTTTCCAATAGAAACTCTTGTTTTGCTCTGTTTGCTTCCGTTTGGTTCTTCAACGTTAAATGGTTTCCGTAATGAATACATCCCTGATCGCAAAACAATGACTGATAGGCAGCTTAAACGTCTTAAATTCAACCATTATTGGGTTAAAATACACAACATATACATTTATGAACAGCCATCCACAACAGCCACAATCCATAAGGCACAAATAAATGAGAGAGCAGCAGTGTGATTCACATCAATGTGCTATGTAGCCTAGATATCAATAATAAGTGACATCAGTATCGCCCGTAGGTTATGTACCACTGCTGTCATCCTTACCTCCAACCCTATTCCTGCTCTTTTCCCGCGATCCATCAAACGCATTTGGTGTGTCATCATGGTGGTCTCTGATTTGTGATCAGACTCTCTTAGGCAGAACAAACTTAAATTTGCGCCTTTTTCAATGTTGATTTGAATGTCATTGAGAAAACAGAAAGGTGTCAAATAACTTTTGCTCAAACATCCTTTCTGAATTTAAAAGTAATCCTAGAAGTAATCATCTAGTTTTTCAAAAATATCTGTAATCCGATTACAATATTTTAGCTGGTAACGTAGCGGATTACACTTACAGTTTTTTTGTAATCCGTTACTCCCCAACCCTGATCACAACCATCACCACAATCACCACAATCACCAACACAACCATCAGCACAATCCCCACCACAACCATCACCACAATCCCCACCACAACCATTTCCACAATCCCCACCACAACCATCACCCCCACCACAACCATCACCACAATCCCCATCACAACCATTACCACAATCCCCACCACAACCATTACCACAATCCCCACCACAACCATCACCACCACAACCATCACCACCACCACAACCATCACCACAATCACCACAACCATCACCACAATCACCACAATCACCACCACAACCATCATCACAATCACCACCACAACCATCACCACAATCCCCACCACAACCATCACCCCCACCACAACCATCACCACCACAACCATCACCACCACCACAACCATCACCACCACCACAACCATCACAACTACCACAACCATCACCACTACCACAACCATCACCACCACAACCATCACCACCACCACAACCATAACCACTACCACAACCATCACCACCACAACCATCACCACCACCACAACCATCACCACCACCACAACCATAACCACAACCACTACAGATTATGTTGTGGTCAAGTCATCAGGCTGAACTGATCATTATAAACTGTATTATATGATGATTATATAACTACATATTCCTTACTTAGAATGTAAACTTTAAAATGACATAACCCTGTTATTATTACCTACTGTATACCGGTATATCAAGATATTGGGACGCAGTAACAGCTTCACCAGTTTAGGATATTTTGTGACTCTTTCTAAATGGTGTTGCAGATATTCTCCAGGTCAGCACGGCAGAGTCAGCAGCTGAAGCTGAGGAAACCAGGGGACAAATACGACACCTTGACCAGGAGGTAGAGTACGCAGTGTGTGTGTATGTGCGTCCGTGTGCATTCTTGCATGTGTGTGTGCGTACGTGTATGCGTGCATGCGTGTGTAAGAGGCAGTATTAGTCAGGTGAGCAACTGGCTCTCAGGTACACACCAGCCATATGGCCTTCTCAGGTGGTAGATGGATGGAGGGAGCGAGAGAGCAAGGAACAGGAAGACAGGAAGAGAGTGCTCTTCAAACTCTTCCAGAGGACACAGATTGGAGCGGAACTGGGACTCGCCAAATGGTGTCACTGGGAACGTTCTAGAATGTGTTCAACCTTTTTTGGAACCAGGAACTGACAAAATCTGGTTCCCCTCTATGGAGGGCTGCTTACATTGTAACACTTGAGGAAGGACTGAACTGAAGTCAACTAACCATCTGAGGGATATGTGCTATTCCACTGGCTGTAGAACTTAAATACTGCTTTAGAATGGGCTTTTGAGGGTATCATAATTGTTTAATGTTCCATAATAGAACACTAGAATAAAGAAAAGCAGCTTTCCTCCATTCACACAGAGTCTCTATGGTAGCGTATCCCATGGTTTTGATTGGCAGGTGGCTAAATTGACATTAGGCTCTTGGCAGGTGAGGCAGAGTGGGGGTCTCCCCCTGTGGTGCCTCGCTCCATCACCTGGCCTTGGCTGTAGGGGGAGGAGGAGGAGGGACATAGGGAGGGAGAGAGGGAGAGAGAAAAGGAGGAAAGATATGGGGAATTTGGAGAATAGAAAGGAGAGAAAGGGTGAGAGGAGGGGCAGTTGGTAAGGGAGAAGGATAAATGGATAAAAGACGATGAGGAGTGGGCAGAACCTCTTTCTCTCCCTCCCTCTGTCTGTCTCACCACCCCCCCATATATCTTTCTCTCCCTCCTCTCTCTGTCTCACCACACCCCCATATCTCTTTCCTTCCCTCCCTCTCTCTGTCTCACCACCCCCCATATATATTTCTCTCCTCCCTCCTCTCACTCCCTCTCACTCTCACTCCCTCTCCCCCCCCCCCCCCTCTCTCTCTCTCTCTCTCTCTCTCTCTCTCTCTCTCTCTCTCTCTCTCTCTCTCTCTCTCTCTCTCTCTCTCTCTCTCTCTCTCTCTCTTTCTCGCACTCTCTCTGTGAGGACAGTGTTTGACAGGTTGTCTCTCAGTGTGGTTCCCGGTGGTAACTGTAATCCTTACTTGAGCCAGTCCACGCTGGTCACCACGGGACATGGAAGAGGGGAGGGGGGATTAACCCATAAACCTCGTCTCACATTAAATCAATACCATCAATGTTGATCCAAACATGTTATATCACTTGTTACATCACATAGAGGAACACTAAAACTTCCTAAGAGCAGCCAACAGTGATTTTACCAGTTATTACTTTATTCCTTGTTTAGTTGATGTCGTTTCATCCAGGTCCGGTGCCACGTTTGAATAATGTGTAAATGCAATTTTTTTATCGTTTGCTAGATTGAACTGTGCCTCAAGGTTCGATTGTCTGGCCTATAAACTTGATTCTAGGGAATAATCAAATAAATTCATTTTAGTATGGACATTTGGGTGATAACATGTTTATTACTATATAACAGTATGGACATTTGGGTGCTAACATGTTTACTACCATATAATGGTATGGACATGTGGGTGATAACATGTATATTACCATATAACAGTATGGACATTTATAATAATAATAATAATAATAATAATAATAATAATAATAATAATAATAATTTGGGTGATAACATGTATATTACCATATAACAGTATGGACATTTGGGTGATAACATGTTTATTACCATATAACAGTATGGACATTTGGGTGATAACATGTTTACTACCATATAACAGTATGGACATTTGGGTGATAACATGTTTACTACCATATAACAGTATGGACATTTGGGTGATAACATGTTTACTACCATATAACAGTATGGGCATTTGGGTGATAACATGTTTACTACCATATAACAGTATGGACATTTGGGTGATAACATGTTTACTACCAAACAACAGTATGGACATTTGAGAACTGTGCCATAATTATCAATTTTGCCCAGATGTTGATTTTTGTTGATGCAGAGTGAATGTTATAGAGCATTATTTTAATGTCTAAACAATCGTAAGATAAAAATAAATAAAAAATTAACGTTATTGTCAATTTTCATTAAATTAAATCATAATTGTCCGTTGGTGCTATACTCTGGCTTAAATGGTAAGAGCAGACTGATAAAACATTCAGTGTATAAACAATGATACCAAATTATACAATGATATACAATGATGGCCCATCACAATCACCAGAAACCCCTTACTGAGGATAGATAGAGCTGAGGAGATAAATGTGTTTTTATTGGAGGGGAGAGGGGGGGTGAAAGGGTACATTGAGTCAACAACCTGATGAATGTTGAATAATGAACTAATATTCAGATGCAATGGTCCTCAGTCTACCCTCACAAGCTCCTTGCTGATTCTGCAATGTTACTGCCCTCAATTATCTAGGCAGTAGATGTGGTCCTCTGTAGCTCAATTGGTAGAGCATGGCGCTTGTAACGCCAGGGTAGTGGATTTGATCCCCGGGACCACCCATATGTAAAAATGTATGCACACATGACTGTAAGTCGCTTTGGATAAAAGCGTCTGCTAAATGGCATATTATTATTATTATATTATTATCTACAAATCCGACTGTGGCAATATTACCTACCTGCCTGATGACCTGTGAACTCTCAGCTCTGACCTTTGAGCGACCCCTAAAGACTTAAGCTCCTGAGGGATGTGGATGACGCATTACTTTTGAAGAACAGAGGCCAAAATGTGACCTGTGGTTCCATAATCAACACCTACCCAGGAGATCTGGAACAATGACAGATTCCCAGGAATGTCAGAACAACCCATAATGACACACAGAACAATGGGAAACACATTGCCTGATGAACACTAACAATTTTTACATTTTAGTCATTTAGCAGATGCTCTTATCCAGAGCGACTTACAGTTAGTGAGTGCATACATTTTCATACTGGCCCCCTGTAGGAAACGAATCCACAACCCTGGCGTTGCAAGCGCCATGATCTACCAACTGAGCTACAGGGGACTGCTAACACCCTCACACATATACACCCACCACTTATGCTGCTGTCAAACTCTTTACTATTATTATATTATTTATTCTGCTACTACTCACTTTCTCCTAATCCCATGCCTACATGTACATAGCTACCTCAAACTACTGAAATATCCCTGTACATTGTAGATGTGGTTTTGGCACTGACCCTGTATATAGCTTCCTCTTTTTTTCTTATGTTTTCTTGTGTTTTCTTTATTATATACTGTACAGTGCCTTGCAAAAGTATTCATCCCCTTGGCATTTTTCCTATTTTGTTGGATTACAACCTGTAATTTAAATGGATTTTTATTTGGATTTCATGTAATGGACATACACAAAATAGTCCAAATTGGTGAAGTGAAATGAAAAAAATAACGGAAAAGTGGTGCGTGCATATGTATTCACCCCCTTTGCTATGAAGCCCTTAAATAAGATCTGGTGCAACCAATTACCTTCAGAAGTTAGTTAAATAAAGTCCAACTGTGTGCAATCTAAGTGTCACATGATCTGTCACATGATCTCAGTATATATACACCTGTTCTGAAAGGCCCCAGCGTCTGCAACACCACTAAGCAAGGGGCACCACCAAGCAAGCGGCACCATGAAGACCAAGGAGCTCTCCAAACACGTCAGGGACAAAGTTGTGGAGAAGTACAGATCAGGGTTGGGTTATAAGAAAATATGCGAAACTTTGAACATCCCACGGAGCACCATTAAATCGATTATTAAAAAATGGAAAGAATATGGCACCACAACAAACCTGCCAAGAGAGGGCTGCCCATCAAAACTCACGGACCAGGCAAGGAGGGCATTAATCAGAGAGGCAACAAAGAGACCAAAGATAACCCTGAAGGAGTTGCAAAGCTCAACAGTGGAGATTGGAGTATCTGTCCATAGGACCACTTTAAGCCGTACACTCCACAGAGCTGGGCTTTACGGAAGAGTGGCAAGAAATAAGCCATTGCTTAAAGAAAAAAATAAGCAAACACATTTGGTGTTCGCTAAAAGGCATGTGGGAGACTCCCCAAACAGATAGAAGAAGGTACTCTGGTTAGATGAGACTAAAATTGAGCTTTATGGCCATCAAGGAAAACGCTATGTCTGGCGCAAACCCAACACCTCTCATCACCCCGAGAACACCATCCTGGGAAAATGGTCAGAATTGAAGGAATGATGGATGGCACTAAATACAGAGAAATTCTTGAGGGAAACCTGTTTCAGTCTTCCAGATATTAAAGACTGGGACGGAGGTTCACCTTCCAGCAGGACAACGACCCTAAGCATACTGCTAAAGCAACACTCAAGTGGTTTAAGGGGAAACATTTAAATGTCTTGGAATGGCCTAGTCAAAGCCCAGACCTCAATCCAATTGAGAATCTGTGGTATGACTTAAAGATTGCTGTACACCAGCGGAACCAATCCAACTTGAAGGAGCAGGAGCAGTTTTGCCTTGGAGAATGGGCAAAAATCCCAGTGGCTAGATGTGCCAAGCTTATAGAGACATACCCCAAGAGACTTGCAGCTCTAATTGCTGCAAAAGGTGGCTCTACAAAGTATTGACTTTCCAGATTGTAAGGCAACAAAATAGGAAAAATGCAAAGGGGGGTGAATACTTTCGCAAGCCACTGTATATTTTTATTTTGTTAGTAATATTATTTTGATATTGATTACTGCACTGTTGGGTAGAGCTTGCAAGTTATGCATTTCACTGTATTTGTGCCTGTGACAATAAAACTTTAATTTGAACCAGGGATGGGCTCAATTCAGAATTTTGGAATTGACTCCCATTCAACTCGTTAGTTGAAATTCGAATTGAATTGGCCACACCCCACAGAACCTAAAATTTGAGTTTGAGTGACAGGAAGTATAATTAAATTAAGTGCAATTCAAAGACATTCCACTCAGTTATAGAACATGAGAGTTTCGTTGAATCTGACAGGTCACACTTCCAGATACCAAAGAATATATCACTTTTCTCTGGAAACAATGTTCATATACTCTTTTAATCTTAGTGCTTATAATAGGCAATTATACAGTATTTCCACCAACCATTTCATTTGTCTGACTTCTTTTTAAAGGCCTCAGCGTCAACTTGAGGATTAAACTAATACATTCTGGGAAATGTAGTATTTTCCCCATATTGAACATAATTTAATTGATTAATGAAGACCCCCACTCTTCCTCACCTCTCTGTCTCTTTCTCTCCCCCACCCCTACCCCTTCTCTCTCTCTCTCTGAGGTGACAGGGCTGAAATTGTGTTGATGGCGTAGCGGATTGGACTGTCCCGCTTCTATTTTTATCAACCCCATCGTTTACACAAAGAATTTGATCACAGAGAGAGAAAAGAGTACTAGATTTGTCTCTTAAATTACACCTGAGAATGAGTTTTCTTCTAGTAATAATAACTTGGTGGGTGCTTATATTTGTCCTATTTCACACGTGTATTGGAAATGTGTTTTTTGCATATCCCGACTCTTCCTGAGAGTGGGGTCACAGCCAGATTCAGCCATTGTGAAAGGCGACACTGAATAAATCTGGGTTAAGTACCTCGCTCAAGGGTGCGTCGACAGATTGTTCACTTTGTCAGCTCAGGGATTCGAACTAGGAAGCTTTCAGTTACTGGCCTAATGCTCTTACCACTAGGCTACATACCACCCATAAAAAAGTTAATCAATCACTCAGACATGACCATATGGCTAAGTTAGTTTGTGCCGTCTGGCGCCAGTATGTCATCAGTCATCAGTCAGTTATTGATGTTTGCATCGGCTGAACCTGTGTTGACGTGTTTACTTTCACTATCTGGTCCTGACGTGTCAAGTTTCATACTGTAAGTGCCAACACTTCTTGACTTGTCTCTTGTTTTATGTCTACGTAGCATGATCCCTGCATGCGTGTTGATCTGTGTCCGGTCGTGTTAATGGGGTGCCTAGCATGATGAATAACCATGAATGCTTTGAGTGACAGAGCCAGCTGGCATGCTGGCAGGCTGCCCTTGCTGTGCCCTCTCTCTGTAGGACCACTACTGGCTGAATAGGACTAATCACCTCCAAGCCATCATTTTAATGACCAATTAGACCAGCATCATCAAGCTAGGCCAGAATAGCAACCCAAAATGGCAGGCTGAAAATGAACAAATTAATATTGATGACCCGGAATTGTTGATGTAATAATGGAAGTTTCACTAAGGGTGGTAGACCCATAATGGCTGCCTCAGAATTGGCAGATTAAGACTACATTTACATTTACATTTATGTCATTTAGCAGACGCTCTTATCCAGAGCGACTTACAAATTGGTGCATTCACCTTATAGCCAGTGGGATAACCACTTTACAATGTATTATTTTATTTATTTTATTTATTTTATTTTTTTGGGGGGGGGGTGGGGTAAGGTAGAAGGATTACTTTATCCTATCCCAGGTATTCCTTAAAGAGGTGGGGTTTCAAATGTCTCCGGAAGGTGGTGAGTGACTCCGCTGTCCTGGCGTCGTGAGGGAGCTTGTTCCACCATTGGGGTGCCAGAGCAGCGAACAGTTTTGACTGGGCTGAGCGGGAACTGTGCTTCGTTTGGGTGTAGGGACTGATCAGAGCCTGAAGGTACGGAGGTGCCGTTCCCCTCACAGCTCCGTAGGCAAGCACCATGGTCTTGTAGCAGATGCGAGCTTCAACTGGAAGCCAGTGGAGTGTGCGGAGGAGTGGGGTGACGTGAGAGAACTTGGGAAGGTTGAACACCAGACGGGCTGCGGCATTCTGGATGAGTTGTAGGGGTTTAATGGCACAGGCAGGGAGCCCAGCCAGCAGTAGAGCATAAACCTACAGGATCGGGTCACCGCCTTGATGTTTGCGGAGAACGACAGGGTGTTGTCCAGGGTCACGCCAAGGCTCTTCGCACTCTGGGAGGAGGACACAACGGAGTTGTCAACCGTGATGGCGAGATCATGGAACGGGCAGTCCTTCCCCGGGAGGAAGAGCAGCTCCGTCTTGCCAAGGTTCAGCTTGAGGTGGTGATCCAGATTGGTGCACTTTAACACTCCCTGTCATGGCTTTCAAAGTGATGGTCTGGGTCAGAGTGGAAGAGGCGAAGCAAGAGGTTTTACTCCACCTTAGATCTCTCCACATAAATAAGCGAAGTGAATAATTTTTGTATGGAGGTAAATGTGAGTGTCGAATTTGGTCAACATTTTTTTATTGCTAATTTGCTATGTGAGGTTTATTTGATCTAATAGAAGTTTCATGAGGCTTAGGTTGTTACGAATTAGTGATATAAGTGGACGCACTTGGCATTTCGGCAAAAAAACTACTTTATATCTGAGTTTTTATAGAGATAGAGGACTCATCATGGATATAACCCGTTTTAGCATGGACGTTGCCATTGAGGGCTTCCATCATTTTAAAGTAGTCAACTGGGTGGTGATTCATATGAGTTGGAAGCAAACAGCCAATGAAGAAGAAGAAAATTGACTACTTTAAAATGGGAGATAGCCTCAATGGTGCTGCCCATGCTGTCACAGACGCTATAATGGCAGAGATACAAAGATGAGCTCTCTATCTATCTCTATGGCCTGTTGTTTACACGCGTATCTGCCCTCTCATTGGCTAGAATGGTCCCACCTGATATTGCCTCCTGTATGCCTTCCGTCTTTGAGGACATGTCTTTCCATTGTTAGAGCTGTCACTTGACTATCTTGTCAATATAATAGACAATATTTTGCCTGGTTTAAGGATTGGCTGGAGGGATTTTCCACCATTGTTAAATCCATTAGAAGGAATGTGCTTAGTGGTAGAGCTAAAATGTCTGACCCAAAATGCATCATTTGATATTACTGAGCCCAAATGGATATGGCTGACTGAGAGATGTTTTTGTGTTTGTTCCCAGGTGAGTTCTCTGGGGAAGGAGGTGGCAGAGCTTGGCCGAGTAATGAGGAGTATGGCTCACCTGATGGAGTCCCTCATCTCCAGACCCCAACCCCAGCCACTCTATCCTGCACATTGCGTACCTGGACACCCCACGTACCTGTCCTGCCCTGCGCCCCCACCCCGCGCCACCCCCCCACAGTCCTATCCCTCCCCCTCTCAGACTGGACCTCTCTGGGCAGACACCCCCCTCATCACCCCCTCTCCTTGCACCACTCCACTTGTTGGCCATGTCCAGCGGCATCCTGGGATGTTCCACGTGGATCCCTCCCTCACCGCCTTTCCACACAGACCCCAGGACCTCCATCTGGTCTACCCTCTGTGCCCTGGCCCGGCCCCCTCCCCCCTTTCACACCCCTCCCCCCCCTCCTTCTCCCTCACAGACGCCTCAACAGAGCTGCTGCTGCCCCCCTCGCCCCTCATCTCTCCCAGGACAACCCACTGTGGAGGGGGAGGGGGCGCTGGGTCCTTCAGGTTGCGGGCACGGAGTCTGGAGACCCCACAGCCACCCCGTGATAGGAGAGGAGGGGGCGTGGGTGTTGCGGTCACCCCTCAGAGCTCCGGAAGCCTGCCCCGCCCTGGAGGGAGCTACCAGCACATGGATTTGTAGTGGACTGAACTGGACTAAAGTGGACTCTCACTTAGATACTGGACTAAAGAGATACTGGACTAAAGAGATATTGGACTAAATAAATACTGGACTAAATAGATACTGGACAAAAGAGATACTGGACTAAAGAGATATTGGACTAAAGAGATACTGGACTAAAGAGATACTGGACAAAAGAGATACTGGACTAAAAGAGTGGATGGGACTAACAACCAGGTCCCTATATCAGGGGAGTATATACTCTTACAGGGACACACTCAGATCTCTGATGATAATGATAACCTTTCATTTTTTATCTCAGTTTCCAAGACACATTTTTATTCTCAAATAGCATGACAAAAACAGAGGGGCAGTAGGTAGCCTATAGGTAGCTTTACATTGTATAGATGTTCCAGTGGTGTTCTGGAGGGGTATAGAAGCATGAATGTAGCTGTGACTTGATGTGTTATTCTCTGGAGAAGGTCCTGGCGGTCCAGAGGAGAGGAGAAGAGCAGGACTGCACAATGACAGAGGAGGAGGAGGAGGAGGAGGAGGAGGAGGAGGAGGAGGAGGAGGAGGAGGGGACTGGGTCGCATCAGGGATGGAGGGAATAGTAGAGATCCTGGGTGTATAAGGGGGAGGGAGAGGGAGGGAGGGAGAAGAGGAGATGGAGGGGGGTCTTGCTCTTTCGCTCTTTGCTGGTGGGGTTTCAGGATGGAAGGGGTGAGAGGGGGGAGGAGGGGGAGAGGGAGGAGGAAGGGGAGAGGGGGGAGGAAGCGGTGAGAGGGGGGAGGAGGAGGAGAGGGGGGAGGAAGGGGAGAGGGGGGAGGAAGGGGGAGAGGGGGAGGAAGGGGAGAGGGGGGAGAAAGGGGTGAGAGGGGGGAGGAGGGGGAGAGGGCGGAGGAAGGGGAGGAGGGGGAGGTAGGGGTGAGAGGGGGAGGAAGGGGGAGAGAGGGAGGAAGGGGAGAGGAGGGAGGAAGGGGAGAGGGGGGAGGAAGGGGAGAGGGGGGAGGAAGGGGGAGAGGGGGGCATGTTGCGCCTGGAGCGACACAGCCCCTGCTGTCGTCTGTCATACTGTGCACAGCGAGGCGACTCTTTCTCTCTTTCCTTTTCAACATAAATCCCACACATTAACATGCTGCATGTCACTATGGAACTCCAGCTTTCCATTTATCTATTTAAAGGAAACACGATTCCTTCTTTAATTAGTGAACTTGGCATTTATCAACACATATTTATAGGGACTGGGTCTATTTATATAAAACATGGGGAATTTTTAGACGCAAGTACCAAGAGAGTAGTTAAAGGTCAGAAGCACAGTACTAGGTAGCCTAGCGTTTAGAGCATTGGGCCAGTAACCAAAAGGTTGCTGGTTTGAATCCCTGAGCTGGCAAGGTGAAAAATGTGCCAATGTGCCCTTGAGCAAAGCATTGCGCCTGTAAGTAGCTCTGGATTAGAGCATCTCTTAAATGTTTTTGAATCATTAGGCCTATTCGGCAGGATTTCCCCAATACGTCTCCCATTGGTTACAGACTGCCTTTGAGTTCCATATCCTGACCAATCAGAATAAAAGGCAATATTTCCACATTTCAAAGCACAAGAGAAAAATGATTGTATATTTATATGAATGTATCAATAATAAAGATGTATTTTTGTACCTCGTGGACTGCAGGTGTAAGGGGTGCACTTCGTTTGAGGGGAGTATTGTAGTGTGGTGGTGTTGGTGAGTAGGCTGGGAAAACAGGAAGTAGTGAATCTGACCACATCTGGCTCTATGTATGTATCCAGTTCCAGAACCATTCATTTCAATTGAACACGTTTCTAAAGCATTTTGAGATAAATGAACACAGTAAAGTTTTAAAGATCCATGTACATATATCTACCCTTATATCTCCTTGAAATTATTCATTGTTTTTGTGCACAATGTATAGTCAAAACATAATTTCCATTGAAATGAATGGGCATCTGACACCAGACTGGAAGCAGAAGCAGTGGGGGAATGCATCACACTTTCCTATAAGCAAAATACTGTACCAGACAATGCAATGATGCCCAGGCCATTCCTGTCCCAATTGCTCTTGAATTCTCCATTTTTTCCTAGGGTTGCCTGCCTCTGATTCTCCGCAGATGGAATGTACTGTAATCAAATGAACTGTTTTTTTTCTTTTGATTTTGATATGTATTATTATTATTATTAGATAAAAACCTGTTATGCTAATAAATGAAAAATATAACTGTTATGTCTGTGCATCTTGTTTATTGTGAAGTCAATATGCTTATATATATATATACACTGCTCAAAAAAATTAAGGGAACACTAAAATAACACATCCTAGATCTGAATGAATGAAATAATCTTATTAAATACTTTTTTCTTTACATAGTTGAATGTGCTGACAACAAAATCACACAAAAATTATCAATGGAAATCAAATGTATCAACCCATGGAGGTCTGGATTTGGAGTCACCCTCAAAATTAAAGTGGAAAACCACACTACAGGCTGATCCAACTTTGATGTAATGTCCTTAAAACAAGTCAAAATGAGGCTCAGTAGTGTGTGTGGCCTCCACGTGCCTGTATGACCTCCCTACAACGCCTGGGCATGCTCCTGATGAGGTGGCGGATGGTCTCCTGAGGGATCTCCTCCCAGACCTGGACTAAAGCATCCGCCAACTCCTGGACAGTCTGTGGTGCAACGTGGCGTTGGTGGATGGAGCGAGACATAATGTCCCAGATGTGCTCAATTGGATTCAGGTCTGGGGAACGGGCGGGCCAGTCCATAGAAGACAATGCCTTCCTCTTGCAGGAACTGCTGACACACTCCAGCCACATGAGGTCTAGCATTGTCTTGCATTAGGAGGAACCCAGGGCCAACCGCACCAGCATATGGTCTCACAAGGGGTCTGAGGATCTCATCTCGGTACCTAATGGCAGTCAGGCTACCTCTGGCGAGCACATGGAGGGCTGTGCGGCCCCCCAAAGAAATGCCACCCCAAACAATGACTGACCCACCGCCAAACCGGTCATGCTGGAGGATGTTGCAGGCAGCAGAACGTTCTCCACGGCGTCTCCAGACTCTGTCACGTCTGTCACATGTGCTCAGTGTGAACCTGCTTTCATCTGTGAAGAGCACAGGGCGCCAGTGGCGAATTTGCCAATCTTGGTGTTCTGTGGCAAATGCCAAACGTCCTGCACGGTGTTGGGCTGTAAGCACAACCCCCACCTGTGGACGTCGGGCCCTCATACCACCCTCATGGAGTCTGTTTCTGACAGTTTGAGCAGACACATGCACATTTGTGGCCTGCTGGAGGTCATTTTGCAGGGCTCTGGCAGTGCTCCTCCTGCTCCTCCTTGCACAAAGGCGGAGGTAGCAGTCCTGCTGCTGGGTTGTTTCCCTCCTACGGCCTCCTCCACGTCTCCTGATGTACTGGCCTGTCTCCTGGTTGCGCCTCCATGCTCTGGACACTACGCTGACAGACACAGCAAACCTTCTTGCCACAGCTCGCATTGATGTGCCATCCTGGATGAGCTGCACTACCTGAGCCACTTGTGTGGGTTGTAGACTCCGTCTCATGCTACCACTAGAGTGAAAGCACCGCCAGCATTCAAAAGTGACCAAAACATCAGCCAGGAAGCATAGGAACTGAGAAGTGGTCTGTGGTCACCACCTGCAAAACCAGTCCTTTATTGGGGGTGTCTTGCTAATTGCCTATAATTTCCACCTGTTGTCTATTCCATTTGCACAACAGCATGTGAAATTTATTGTCAATCAGTGTTGCTTCCTAAGTGGACAGTTTGATTTCACAGAAGTGTGATTGACTTGGAGTTACATTGTGTTGTTTAAGTGTTCCCTTTATATTTTTGAGCAGTGTATATAGAGTTGAAGTCGGACATTCACATACACTTAGGTTGGAGTCATTCAAACTCGTTTTTCAACCACTCCACAAATTTCTTGTTAACAAACTATAGTTTTGGCATATCGGTTAGGACATCTACCTTGTGCATGACGCAAGTAATTTTACCAACAATTGTTTACAGACAGATTATTTCATTTATAATTCACTGTATCACAATTCCAGTGGGTCAGAAGTTTACATACACTAAATTGACTGTGCCTTTAAACAGCTTGGAAAATTCCAGAAAAGTATGTCATGGCTTTAGAAGGTTCTGATAGGCTAATTGACATCATTTGAGTCAATTGGAGGTGTACCTGTGGATGTATTTCAAGGCCTACCTTCAAACTCAGTGCCTCTTTCCTTGACATCATGGGAAAATGATAGAATCATTTGTATTTTAAGAATAATGACTAAAGGATTTCACCCCAAATACAGTATACAGTGGGGGAAAAAAGTATTTAGTCAGCCACCAATTGTGCAAGTTCTCCCACTTAAAAAGATGAGAGAGGCCTGTAATTTTCATCATAGGTACACGTCAACTATGACAGACAAAATGAGAAAAAGAAATCCAGAAAATCCCATAGTAGGATTTTTAATGAATTTATTTGCAAATTATGGTGGAAAATAAGTATTTGGTCAATAACAAAAGTTTCTCGATACTTTGTTATATACCCTTTGTTGGCAATGACACAGGTCAAACGTTTTCTGTAAGTCTTCACAAAGTTTTCACACACTGTTGCTGGTATTTTGGCCCATTCCTCCATGCAGATCTCCTCTAGAGCAGTGATGTTTTGGGGCTGTCGCTGGGCAACACGGACTTTCAACTCCCTCCAAAGATTTTCTATGGGGTTGAGATCTGGAGACTGGCTAGGCCACTCCAGGACCTTGAAATGCTTCTTACGAAGCCATTCCTTCGTTGCCCGGGCGGTGTGTTTGGGATCATTGTCATGCTGAAAGACCCAGCCACGTTTCATCTTCAATGCCCTTGCTGATGGAAGGAGGTTTTCACTCAAAATCTCACGATACATGGCCCCATTCATTCTTTCCTTTACACGGATCAGTCGTCCTGGTCCCTTTGCAGAAAAACAGCCCCAAAGCATGATGTTTCCACCCCCATGCTTCACAGTAGGTATGGTGTTCTTTGGATGCAACTCAGCATTTTTTGTCCTCCAAACACGACGAGTTAAGTTTTTACCAAAAAGTTATATTTTGGTTTCATCTGACCATATGACATTCTCCCAATCCTCTTATGGATCATCCAAATGCACTCTAGCAAACTTCAGACGGGCCTGGACATGTACTGGCTTAAGCAGGGGGACACGTCTGGCACTGCAGGATTTGAGTCCCTGGCGGCGTTTGTTACTTTGGTCCCAGCTCTCTGCAGGTCATTCACTAGGTCCCCCCGTGTGGTTCTGGGATTTTTGCTCACCATTCTTGTGATCATTTTGACCCCACGGGGTGAGATCTTGCGTGGATCCCCAGATCGAGGGAGATTATCAGTGGTCTTGTATGTCTTCCATTTCCTAATAATTGCTCCCACAGTTGATTTCTTCAAACCAAGCTGCTTACCTATTGCAGATTCAGTCTTCCCAGCCTGGTGCAGGTCTACAATTTTGTTTCTGGTGTCCTTTGACAGCTCTTTGGTCTTGGCCATAGTGGAGTTTGGAGTGTGACTGTTTGAGGTTGTGGACAGGTGTCTTTTATACTGATAACAAGTTCAAACAGGTGCCATTAATACAGGTAACGAGTGGAGGACAGAGGAGCCTCTTAAAGAAGAAGTTACAGGTCTGTGAGAGCCAGAAATCTTGCTTGTTTGTAGGTGACCAAATACTTATTTTCCACCATAATTTGCAAATAAATTCATTTAAAAATCCTACAATGTGATTTTCTGGATTTTTTTTCTCTCAATTTGTCTGTCATAGTTGACGTGTACCTATGATGAAAATTACAGGCCTCTCTCATCTTTTTAAGTGGGAGAACTTGCACAATTGGTGGCTGACTAAATACTTTTTTTCCTCACTGTAAAAATGTGAATGGTGTTAGAGTTATAATGTAGAGTCAACCCACTAACAGAGGGGGAGGAGTTAGAAACTGCTGAGAAAGCATTCCAGGGTGAAGGGGGCTGAGAAGCTGTGAAAAGGTGGGCGGAGCAAAGTGCCTTTGTGTGTCAAGGGATATAAAAGCTGTATGTATGTTTTTTGGCGCCAGAGCTCTCCATGATTAAAAATACAGATCATTCTTGCTGGTTGTGGACCTTGAATCATTTATGATTAAAACCAGAGCCTTACAACCCCTGGTAATGATTCAAGCTTAGGTTGAATTAGAGATAGAAATTCTCATGACAAGTGGTCCTTCGAGCCGGATCTCAAAAATACATCTTTGTCGTTCTAAGGACACCGAAACCGTGCACGGGCGGATGATAGCATCCGTGGAGAATAGTCCTGGCCTTCGACGTTAAGGTTATAAACAGGCCGGTGATTAATCTTATGAACGATAAAGACGTTAACGAGATTGAAAAAGCATTTAAATCCGAACTGCAAGGAGAAGGTCAGTAATTTTTATTCATGGTTTTGGTGTAATTATTTGAACTTGTATGAGAATAGTAATTATTGTGAAGGGCAGAGAATAGTTACCAAAATCTCATAAGAGAATTATAAAGGAAGGAAGGGGGGTCCGGAATTGACCCTAGGTGAATAGCTATTGCCAAAATAAACTAGTTAATATTGAGATTGTACGAGATACAGTCTTTACAATATAAACAGGAAGGGGGATAATTATCGTCGTGTGAGATAGATACATTAAACAAGTCGAGAGTCATATACAGCTGGGGATTTGCTCTAACTCTGTCTATTTCATAAAACTGGAGCAGTTACGACCTCTAGGTTACGGATAGTGTTAGAAAAAAATCGTATAAGGTTGTATAAATGTGAGACCTAATGATCCATCGAAATACGTCATAATTGTTTCAAGGAAGGGACTAAAATAAGTCGCGTGAGAAAAAATGGTTGTCCCATCCGTTTAAAACTGGGGTCTTAAAAACCTCTGGGTTACGGGTTGAATAATTTAAATGGTTGATTACAAAAGCAGATCATAACATTTTTCAAAAGTCGCACTATTAATAAGTCCCAAAGGAAATAATTATTGATTGAATTATTACTAAAGGGGGGGATTTCTTATTTTGCTACCATGGGGAATAAATATTCTAAAGAGGTCCGAGAATTAACGGGGGATGAAAGATATGTGCTAGGGAGGGATCGAAGAAATATGTTTTATGGATCCATTTGGGAGAAGAGGTATGGATTTATTGGGCATCTCGATGTGGAGAAATTAGAGGCTAAACTGTGGAACGGATTTGAAGAAACAGCGAGGGGAGGGGCTAGACACAGCGAGAGTATGGCTTTTGGAGAGTCAGGAAAGACTAGAGAATTTTGCTAGAGAGTGTAAGGCCCCGTGTAAATACTGTAACAAAACAGGTCATAACCATCGCGACTGCAGAGCTAAGGGAAAGGGCAATGTCCGGGAAATGACAGTCTATTTTTTGGTTCCACGGGTAAAATGTTTAAGAAGTAATTTGTGTCGATTAAGAATTGGCTAAAAACACCACAAAGCGATTATTTGAGAGGTACCTATACATTTCTAACGATATATATACGTATGAACTTTCTCACCCAAATGTAGACGTACGTCATGGGTGAGAAAGTAGAGAATATTTACATTTGCATTTTTGGTCATTTAGCTGACGCTCTTGTCCGGAGCGACTTGCAGGAGCAATTGGGGTTGGGTGCCTTGCTCGGGGGCACATCGGCAGATTTTTCGCCTGGTCGGCTCGGGGATTGGAACCGGTGACCTCTCGGTTGCTGACACGGTGCTCTTGGTTACTGGGCTACCGGCCGCCCCATATGAGTTTAAGGTGGTGCCGTTGTTTGATTATGAGATAAGGTTATGTGATAAGGTTTAATGGGTAATCGGACCATAACTAATGTGGTTATAGAAGTAATGTATAAATAGTAGAGAGCCAATAGAGGGTTCCATTGAACTATTATGTTTTGTTGGGCATTTGAATGGCATAAGGTGAAATCTGTGTGTGTGAGTGAATTCAACGGCTGGTATGAATGGTAACCGGATACTACTGAGTATTTGGTTTGTTGATGTTGAATGGAAGATTTGAAGCGTGGTTGGGGGTTAAATAGAAAGACTCACTTATTCAATAGGGAATGGGTGTAGGGAGAGAGAGTTTTTACGTGTATTAAAAGTTGAATTAGATAGCTTTAGAAGTAAGTGACTGCTTACATTAAGTGAATGTATATCAATGACCCTAAGCACAAAGCCAAGCACAAAGCCAAGACAACGCAGGAATGGCTTGGGCTTTGTCGAGTAAGGCTTAAACTATGTATTTAGATTGTAGTTAGGTATTGTAGGTAGTTATCGTGGGTTGTTGTATGTAATTATTGTAGGTTAGTATTGTATTCGGCTGTGCCGGGTGTAGCACGAAGCTAGCTAGCTAACCCACCACCTGGACTAGCTGGCGAGTAGCTATTAGCAACGGTATAGTTGTTTCACGCCTGAGAGTGCCTGTAATTACGCCAGCTGGCTGCCTACAATAATTACATACAATAATTGCCTACCATTCAGCTGTTTTCTAACCTCATTGTCTGAACCGTTAACGTTAGGTAGCAAGTGGCTACTGTGCTTGAAATTTAGCTAGCTTGTTGCTACCTGGATAGCTACTAGTAAACAATAGCTGGAACGACCGAGCGAACAGACGCGAACTGGCTGAGTCAATTCAGTGGCTAGCTTTGCACTTGGCTAGCTAACAGTAGCTGCTAGGGGTAAGTCATAACCTACATTTGTGTTTTGTTTTTTTACATATTGATAGCCCGAGTCGTTCAAGGAATTCGGGACATGGGTGACTAGTTAACGTTAGTTTGGCTCTCTCTGTGTGTTCGTGCCGTGAAAGGCGGGGTTCTTCTTTGTCTGAAAGCAATGGCTAGCTAGTTTGCTAACTATTCTAGCTAACTAACTGGCTGAATAAGTTGACGACGGACTCGCTCAAGCTGTCGGGACTAACCCACAACGTTAAACACGGACACGAACGATCTGCTTGCGTGTTGATACACTGGTGGTTTGTTGTGGCCGGCATGCTAGCTGGCTGTGGTGTCTTATGACGAGGTGCCCGGACGATTTTCACGGAATAATACTGCACCTAGTTAGCTAGCTGAATAAACTAAGTTAGTCTATTCCTAGAAAACATTGAACCGCTGTAGTTTACAACAATTATAGTTTCTGAGGTGGAAGTTGGGAGAGTTATATTTGGGAGTTGTGCTGAGGGAGGCCCCGCTCTCTCCTTTCCCAGATGTTTAGTTCATTTCATTCCGATCTCCTCTGCATTATTGTAGCCATTTGCTGCAGCCTGTCAACTATGCCTCTGCCTATCCCTGTTCTCTCCTCTCCGCACAGGCTACACAAACGCCTCACACCGCGTGGCTGCTGCCTCTCTAACCTGGTGGTCCCTGCACGCACCACCCACCTGGAGTTCCAGGTCTCAGGCAGCCTCTGGAACTGCCTTTGATACTGTGAACCATCAGATCCTCCTCTCCACCCTCTCCGAGCTGGGCATCTCCGGCGCGGCTCACTCTTGGATTGCGTCCTACCTGACCGGTCGCTCCTACCAAGTGGCGTGGCGAGAAGCTGTCTCCGCACCACGTGCTCTCACCACTGGTGTCCCCCAGGGCTCAGTTCTAGGCCCTCTCCTATTCTCGCTATACACCAAGTCACTTGGCTCTTTCATATCCTCACATGGCCTCTCCTATCATTGCTACGCTGACGACACACAACTAATCTTCTCCTTTCCCCCTTCTGATAACCAGGTGGCGAATCGCATCTCTGCATGTCTGGCAGACATATCAGTATGGATGACGGATCACCACCTCAAGCTGAACCTTGGCAAGACGGAGCTGCTCTTCCTCCCGGGGAAGGACTGCCTGTTCCATGATCTCGCCATCACGGTTGACAACTCCGTTGTGTCCTCCTCCCAGAGTGTGAAGAGCCTTGGCGTGACCCTGGACAACACCCTGTCGTTCTCCGCTAACATCAAGGCGGTGACCCGATCCTGTAGGTTCATGCTCTACAACATTCGGAGAGTACGACCCTGCCTTACACAGGAAGCGGCACAGGTCCTAATCCAGGCACTTGTCATCTCCCGTCTGGATTACTGCAACTCCCTGTTGGCTGGGCTCCCTGCCTGTGCCATTAAACCCCTACAACTCATCCAGAATGCCGCAGCCCGTCTGGTGTTCAACCTTTCCAAGTTCTCTCATGTCACCGCGCTCCTCCGCACACTCCACTGGCTTCCAGTTGAAGCTCGCATCTGCTACAAGACCATGGTGCTTGCCTACGGAGCTGTGAGGGGAACGGCACCTCCGTACCTTCAGGCTCTGATCAGTCCCTACACCCAAACGAGGGCATTGCGTTCATCCACCTCTGGCCTGCTGGCTCCCCTACCTCTGCGGAAGCATAGTTCCCGCTCAGCCCAGTCAAAACTGTTCGCTGCTCTGGCACCCCAATGGTGGAACAAGCTCCCTCACGACGCCAGGACAGCGGAGTCACTCACCACCTTCCGGAGACATTTGAAACCCCACCTCTTTAAGGAATACCTGGGATAGGATAAAGTAATCCTTCTACCCCCCCCCTTACCCCCCCCAAAAAATAAAGAAATAAAGAAATAAATAAAGATTGTAAAGTGGTTATCCCACTGGCTATAAGGTGAATGCACCTATATGTAAGTCGCTCTGGATAAGAGTGTCTGCTAAATGACGTAAATGTAAATGTATTCTAGATAGGTCTATGAGAATATGTTACAAGTACGAATGACATTATTACCTAAGAAGGAAGATTATTAGGGAAGGTCCCCGCGCCTCCCCCGTTGTGTAGGAAGGAGCGGGGGGGGGGGGTGAGAGACAGTACATAGTTCAGATGATAGGTCCCCGCGCCTCCCCCGCTGTGTAGGAAGGAGCGGTGGGGGGGGGGGGGTGAGAGACAGTACATAGTTCAGATGATAGGTCCCCGCGCCTCCCCCGCTGTGTAGGAAGGAGCGGTGGGGGGGGGGGGGGGGGGGTGAGAGACAGTACATAGTTCAGATGATAGGAATATCATTAAATGTATGCTTATCAACGATATCAAGTATTTGTTTTATTAATTAGGGCCAAATCAGAGAGAACAGTTAAATAAATTGAATAGTGAACTGAAATGGCGATAAACTGTGAAAATTGAGTTGAGGACAAAGAAGAATAATTTATGGCTCTGGTTAGCGGGAAAAAATAGAGACAGTCCAGCGAGTTAGATTGAGCTGTAAGATTTCAAGTAAAGGTCTAAATACTTGACTGGAAGGAAGTGCTTTGATGAATTCAAATGGTTATTACTTTATTGTATAGGTTGGGTAACACCAGTGGTGTATGAAAATAAGTGGTAAATTCTAAAACGATAATTTGGTTTCTTTACGTGAACAATGGGATATCGTTTTTATTATTAAGATGATGGATTAAATAAACTGTTTTTCTGAGTTATGAAGTTATTAAACAATAGGTTTATATTTTATAACCTCAATACAACAGGTTGAGAGGATTAAATTAATAGAAAGGGGTTATAGGTTTATATTAAGAGGTGTAGTGAACTTAATGAAACGTGGTATTATATAGTGTCTTCCAGGATTGATGGAAGTCTCCTATAGCATTATGTTAAGGGGATGCCTGGGATAAAATATAATGTCTTACTTACACGGAGTATGTGAGTGTATTGGCTAATGAATGAAATATGACATTTACAGGGGCAAAAGGAACAATAGAAGGGGAGACAGATTTTCCTAGGGGGTTGATCAAATAATTGATAATGGATCATTTGAGATGAGATCACATGTAGCAGATTTAGGGTAATCAATTAAATAATCATTGTATACTCGAGGAATTTTGAGTGGTTTTATGGATTAGTTATGAGGAATTAGATTGATACAAACAATAATTGATGGGTTAGGACTGGGGATATCTGTATCATGTTTTGTGTGTACTACTATCTTTAGATTACTGATGGTAATTGAAGGTTAACAAAATGTATAACCAGGAGAAAGAGATTAGCTTATCTCATTGGAATGTTGCCCAGGGCTAGGGGGAGCAGTAGTGAAGTTAGGCAGTATTTAGGTCATAAAAGTGAGCTACCAAATTAAGTGGGGCCTGGCTATTTGTGGTTGTTGTTTTTCAAATTGGGTTTTTCAAATAAAAAACAACACACCTAGTATGATGGTCATAAAGGGTTGTTATGTTGAATTTAGGGGATTTTCAACAGTTCATAGGTGGTGTTTACTATGCTGTGGGATAGAACGGTTTGTTGGGTGATTTCGATGGCCTCTGGGCTCTGTTTTGACTTTCTGGTGTTGATTGGTCATCCACACTGGTAGTTCTGGGGGCATGAGAGGAGGACTTTGGGATGGTTTATTTTATCAAATTGAGGATAATTTATAGTGCTGTGAAAAGTGTGAAGAAGATTATAATTTGGTAATAATATCATTTGAAACATTAAAATAACAGAAGAGGGAGAGCTTTCCCTGAATGAAAGATACCTGTTGCTAGTCAATTGTACTAATCTTGGATTACTTTTACGGGACAGAAGTAAGTTGAGATATTATCAAATGTTGTCATTTACATTTCATTTTTATTATGCTTTAATAAACAACAAGTTGGTATTTGAAACTAAATTAATGCAATGAGCTGCAGTAATCAGAAGAAGGCACAATGTAATGTGAAACAGCTATTGCCTAGTTCATTAATTTAGTAATAAGATCAGGAAGATAGGAGCAATAAAGAAGCAAGGGACAGTCTCAAAAATAAATAAGGGATGGCAATTGGATGATAAATTACCAATATTACCTAAGTGATTGTTTAGGTAGGTGGTAATATTGACACATGAGCAGAACTATGTGTCAAGAGGGGGGAAGAGGCTAGTGGTAGGATTAAATAATAGGACAAAATAATTAAAAAAAAAACATTTTTTTTTTAGATACAGTCTAGAAAGAGAATACTGATGTGAGCGGTATGTCAGAGGTTTTGTGCCCCACAGGTGAACTAAAGGAGAAGGTGATCCACTCTATCTAACCAGGTGACTGGTGAGCATCCCTAAAGAAGAAAGACTGGAAGCAGGCCTGCTGGGAAGGGCCCTATCCGGTGATATTGGTCACTGCCTTTGCCATTAGAATAGCAGAAAGAGCAACCTGGGTCCACGTTACCCACTGCAAAAAGGTAAGAACACATACAAGTACCACTGAACACACGCAGAGTTAGAGAGAAGAACTGGACCAATAGGGTCTGGGGATCACCTCTGTTAACGAAGATCTCCTACCCCGACCTATCATCACTGTAGTGTGTTCTCAGGGTGTGAGTATGGGGTGATACCAAGCAGAAAGACTGAGGACAGGAGAGGGTTGGCGGTTTTTGGGAATAGGGATAACTTGAGCTGCATCATAGTCTCGGCAATGGTCTTGATATGTCAAGATCCACCACCAATTACGCTATGCCCTTACCATTGTTAAGAAGTAAAAGAGAAGAGAAGCGACCCGACATACTGACCGTCAAGGACGAGTGGCCTACAAAATGGGAGTCAGAGAAGGGCAGACTGTCGGATTCAGAATAAGGGTTAGGGACGTAGCCAATGGGTGGGGTACATGTCAATAAGCAAGCAACGTGGGATTATAGAATCCCATTGTATTTATGTTCAGCTCCCTCGGCGGATTGTTCCTGGGCTCAGGTGTTTAGACATACTGGGGGATGGAGATATGAGACGGGGGGGGGGGGGGGGGGGGGGGGGGGGGGGCTGGACGTCCAGATGGAGGATAAGAAGGTATAACGACATCCCCACGGAGATGGTAGTAACAATAGTAAAGGTCACTAAAGAGGACATGAAAATAACTTACTGGGCTTGCGCGGACGAATACGGACGCGATACCTGTCTACGATTACATTTGGTGGAGTCGAAAGAGATGGAGGGCCCATGTCCTGTCATTAATCCATTAATAGCGATTGACCGAGTAAATCAGTCAAAGGATGACGGAGTCAATTCAACTAACCCGTCAACGATAAAATATTTTCTCCTCCAAGAATGGAACCAAGTAGAGGGAGTCCCGGATGAAAATCTCTGGTTAAAGTGGATGAAGTACACTGCTAGGGCCTTGGGGGAGACCAATTATTATGCATGCTCCATTTGGCGACCGACAATGTTGACCGCCCCAGTGCCAAAGGAAATGTTTACCTGTGTATTAGACCTGGGGTCCAATCAAAAAGAGCACAATTGCACAGGAATTGGGCTAGCAAAGTTGACTTACTCGGCTAGCCCACCTAGGTTCACTTTAACTCCTGGCGAATACCAGTGTTACAGACATAGAAAAGGCACCCGTAACTTGGGTGATTTTGATGGCTGTAAGGAGATAATTAATGTGACTGATTTAGATAGGGAAGGGGGAAAAAAATTATGAACCTTACCATCCCTCTGACTGATGTGTGGTGGGCATGTACTAACAAAGTGTGACACTCTGGCTCCATGGACTTTGATTATTGAGCCAGGGTTGTTCATTTTCATTGTTTGGGTGTATTTCTATGTTGGGTATTCTAGTTGTTCATTTCTATGTTTGGTGATTGTTCTTGATTAGTCATGTGACTCCCAATCGGAGGTAACGAGTGTCAGCTGTCGGCTCGTTATCTCTGATTGGGAGCCATATTTAAACTGTGTGGTTTCTCCTTGGTTTTGTGGGTTTTTGTTCCTGTACAGTATTTGTAACTGTGGACTTCACTAGTCGTCTTGGTTTATTGTTTTTGTCGTTCGTGTACTTTTCTCTAATAAAGTCATGTTTCTTGGACACGCTGCGCTTTGGTCCGCTTCCTCTATTAATGACGACCGTGACAGAAAAACCCACCTTAAAAGGACCAAGCGGCGTGTCAAGCGGCAACAGGATCCACCTACACAGGATTTATATCCACCCATAAAGGAGTCATGGACATGGGAGGAGATTCTGGATGGTAAGGGGCCTTGGGCACAACCGGGAGAATATCGCCGTCCTCGTGAAGAGCTGGAGGCAGCTAAAGCCGAGAGGCGGCGATATGAGGAGGCAGCACGGAGGCAAGACTGGAAGCCTGTGGGTACTACCCAAGAATTTCTTGGGGGGGGGCTAAGTGGGAGTGTGGCGAAGTCAGGTAGGAGACCTGCGCCTACTCCCTGGACTGACCGTGGAGAGCGAGAGTACGGGCAGACACCGTGTTACGCAGTTGAGCGCA
Organism: Coregonus lavaretus; assembly: GCF_964263955.1. Lineage (NCBI taxonomy): Eukaryota > Metazoa > Chordata > Actinopteri > Salmoniformes > Salmonidae > Coregonus > Coregonus lavaretus. The sequence continues at coordinate 27,492 of NW_028156499.1, forward strand.
TGGTGTCTCCTGTACGCAGGCATAGCCCGGTTCGGTACAGTCCAGCTCCACGTATCGGCCGGGCTAGATTGAGTGTTGAGCCGGATGTCATGAAGCCGGTCCCACGCAGCTGGTCACCAGTGCGTCTCCTCGGGCCGGCGTACATGGCACCAGCCTTGCGCATGGTGTTCCCGGTTCGCCCACATAGGCCGGTGCGGGTTATTACACCTCCCCGTACTGGTCGGGCGACGGGGAGCATCAACCCAGGGAAGGTTGGGCAGGCTCAGTGCTCAAGGGAGCCAGTACGCCTGCACGGTCCGGTATTTCCGGTACCACCTCCTCGCTCCAGCCCAGTACCACCAGTACCTACACCACGCACCAGGTTTCCAGTGCGTCTTCAGAGCCCTGTGTCTCCTCCACGCACTGGCTCTATGGTGCGTGTCTCCAGCCCTTTACCACCAGTGCAGACACCACGCACCAAGCCTCCTGTGTGTCCCCAGAGTCCTGTGCGTCCTGTTGTTGCTCTCCGCACTAGCCCTGAGATGCGTGTCCTCAGCCCGGTACCTCCAGTTCCGGCACCACGCATCAGGCCTACGGTGCGTCCCCAGGGCCAAGCATGCCCTGTTGCTGCTTCCCGCACTAGCCCTGAGATGCGTGTCCTCAGCCCGGTACCTCCTGTTCCGGCACCACGCACCAGGCCTACGATGCGCCTCAGACGGCCAGAGTCTGCCGTCTGCCCAACGGGGCCTGAACTGTCCGTCTGCCCAACGCCGTCTGAACTGCCCGTCTGCCCAACGGCGCCTGAACTGCCCGTCTGCCCAACGCCGTCTGAACTGTCCGTCTGCCAAGCGCCGCAGGAACTGCCCGTCTGTACTGAGCCTGCAAAGCCGCCCGTCTGCCATGAGCCTTCAGAGCCGTCCGCCAGACCGGAGCCGCTAGAGCTCTCCGCCAGACAGGAGCAGCCAGAGCCTTCCGCCAGACAGGATCAGCCAGAGCCTTCCGCCAGACAGGAGCAGCCAGAGCCTTCCGCCAGACAGGATCAGCCAGAGCCTTCCGCCAGACAGGATCAGCCAGAGCCTTCCGCCAGACAGGATCAGCCAGAGCCTTCCGCCAGACAGGATCAGCCAGAGCCTTCTGCCAGACAGGATCAGCCAGAGCCTTCCGCCAGCCAGGATCCGCCAGAGCCGTCCAGCCAGGATCCGCCAGAGCCGTCCAGCCAGGATCCGCCAGAGCCAGCCAGCCAGGATCCGCCATTCAGTCCGGTGCTGCCCCTCAGGCCGGTGCTGCCCCTTAGTCAGGTACTGTCCCTTAGTCCGGTGCTGCCCCTTAGTCCGGTGCTGCCCCTTAGTCCGGTGCCGCCCCTTAATCCAGTGGGGTTTAGTTGGGGGGTGGTCAGGTGGAGGGGGCTACGGAAGCGGATAGTGACTAAGGTGGGGTGGGGACCACGACCTGGGCCAGAGCCGCCACCATGGACAGACGCCCACCCAGACCCTCCCCTAGACTGTATGCTGGTGCGCCCGGAGTTCGCACCTTTAGGGGGGGGTACTGTGACACTCTGGCTCCATGGACTTTGATTATTGAGCCAGGGTTGTTCATTTTCATTGTTTGGGTGTATTTCTATGTTGGGTATTCTAGTTGTTCATTTCTATGTTTGGTGATTGTTCTTGATTAGTCATGTGACTCCCAATCGGAGGTAACGAGTGTCAGCTGTCGGCTCGTTATCTCTGATTGGGAGCCATATTTAAACTGTGTGGTTTCTCCTTGGTTTTGTGGGTTTTTGTTCCTGTACAGTATTTGTAACTGTGGACTTCACTAGTCGTCTTGGTTTATTGTTTTTGTCGTTCGTGTACTTTTCTCTAATAAAGTCATGTTTCTTGGACACGCTGCGCTTTGGTCCGCTTCCTCTATTAATGACGACCGTGACACAAAGGGAGCATTCGACAGACATTACCAGAAGGATGGGTGGGTACTTGTGCCCCAGTATTGTTGGTCCAAACCTGTAAGAATTAGTCATCAAAGACCAGTGACAGGAAGAATAATCAGGAGGAGAAGAAATATAGGTCAGGAAGGAAATAACCCAATTTGGATAGATGGTATAGGCATCCCCAGGGGTGTTCCAGACGAATACAAAGCTATAAATCAAATATGGGAGGGTTTTACCACAACATTTTTCTGGTGGGTGACAATAAACAAGAATGTGGATTGGATAAATTATATATATTACAACCAACAACGATTTATTAACCAGACTAGAGATGCAGTAAAGGGGATCTCCGAGCAATTATCCGCCATCCCACTCATGACTTAGTAAAAGAGGTTGGCTCTAGATCAGGCAGAAAGGGCCGGTGTCTATAGAATGATAAGCCATTGTTGCACATTTATCCCTAACAACACCACACTGGATGGGACAGTCACCAGAGCTCTTGCAGAATTAACTGCACTAAGTGAAGAATGAACTGAGAACTCAGAAGTTAGTACATCGTGGATAGGGTGGTTTGATGAAATGTTTGGTAAATGGAAAACCATAGCAGCCACCATCTTAGGGGCAGTCAGCGTTTGTATGAGTATTCTTGTATTATGTGGTTGTTGTTTTGTTCCCTGTGTCTGAGGATTGGTGAGTAAGGCGTTGGTGAAATGCAGTATCTCAACAATGATGAGAGATGGACCGACTCCGGACTCTGACCAGGGGAATGTGAAAAACGATCCTCCAGGCTTGGTGGATGACGAGGATTTTGACCCTGAAAGACCGCCATTGGATGAAATGTTTATTAGTTCTGAGATTAATCATGCTTGTAAAATACATTTATCCTGAATGTGAAAACATTTAGTCAAAGGGGTGGATTGATAGATTAATTTGTATTTTAAGAATAATGAATAAAGGATTTCACCCCAAATACAGTATAAATGTGTGAACGGTGTTAGAGTTATAATGTAGTGTCAACCCACTAACAGAGGGGGAGGAGTTAGAAACTGCTGAGAAAGCATTCCAGGGTGAAGGGGACTGAGAAGCAGTGAAAAGGTGGGCGGAGCAAAGTGCCTTTGTGTGTCAAGGGATATAAAAGCTGTATGTATGTTTTTTGGCGCCAGAGCTCTCCATGATTAAAAATACAGATCATTCTTGCTGGTTGTGGACCTTGAATCATTTATGATTAAAACCAGAGCCTTACAACCCCTGGTAATGATTCAAGCTTAGGTTGAATTAGAGATAGAAATTCTCATGACAGAAAATCTAAAGAAATCAGCCAAGACCTCAGAAACAAAATTGTAGACCTCCACAAGTCTGTATCATCCTTGGGAGCAATTTCCAAACACCTGAAGGTACCACGTTCATCTGTACAAACAATAGTATGCAAGTATAAACACCATGGGACCATGCAGCCGTCATACCGCTCAGGAAGGAGACGCGTTCTGTCTCCTAGAGATGAACGTACTTTGGTGCGAAAAGTGCAAATATATCCCAGAACAACAGCAAAGGACTGTGTGAAGATGCTGGAGGAAACAGGTAAACGGTAAAACGAGTCCTATATCGACATAACCATAGGCCGCTCAGCAAGGAAGAATCCACTGCTCCAAAACCACCATAGGAAAGCCAGACTACGGTTTGCAACTGCACATGGGTACAAAGATCGTACTTTTTGGAGAAATGTCCTGTGGTCTGATGAAACAAAAATAGAACTGTTTGGCCATAATGACCATCGTTATGTTTGGAGGAAAAAGGGGGTACCTTGCAAGCCGAAGAACACCATCCCAACCGTGAAGCATGGGGGTGGCAGCATCATGGTGTGGGGGTGCTTTGCTGCAGGAGGGACTGGTGCACTTCACAAAATAGATGGCATCATGAGGAAGGAAAATTATGTGGATATATTGAAGCAACATCTCAAGACATCAGTCAGGAAGTTAAAGCTTGGTTGCAAATGAGTCTTCCAAATGGACAATGACCCCAAGTATACTTCCAAAGTTGTGGCAAAATGGCTTAAGGACAACACAGTCAAGGTATTGGAGTGGCGATCACAAAGCCCTGACCTCAATCCTATAGAAGATTTGTGGGAAGAACTGAAAAAGCGTGTGCGAGCAAGGAGGCCTACAAACCTGACTCAGATACACCAGCTCTGTCAGGAGGAATGGGCCAAAATTCACGCAACTTATTGTGGGAAGCTTGTGGAAGGCTACCCGAAACGTTTGACCCAAGTTAAACAATTTAAAGGCAATGCTACCAAATACTAATTGAGTGTATGCAAACTTCTGACCCGCTGTGAATGTGATGAAATAAATAAAAGCTGAAATAACAATTCTCTCTACTATTATTCTGACATTTCACATTCTTAAAATAAAGTGGTGATCCTAACTGACCTGAGACAGGGAATTTTTACTAGGATTAAAGGTCAGGAATTGTGAAAAACTGAGTTTAAATGTATTTGGCTAAGGTGTATGTAAACTTCCGACTTAAACTGTATATATATATATACAGTGGGGAGAACAAGTATTTGATACACTGCCGATTTTGCAGGTTTTCCTACTTACAAAGCATGTAGAGGTCTGTAATTTTTATCATAGGTACACTTCAACAGTGAGAGACGGAATCCAAAAATTCAGAAAATCACATTGTATGATTTTTAAGTAATTAATTAGCATTTTATTGCATCACATAAGCATTTGATACATCAGAAAAGCAGAACTTAATATTTGGTACAAAAACCTTTGTTTGCAATTACAGAGATCATACGTTTCCTGTAGGTCTTGACCAGGTTTGCACACACTGCAGCAGGGATTTTGGCCCATTCCTCCATACAGACCTTCTCTAGATCCTTCAGGTTTCGGGGCTGTCACTGGGCAATACGGACTTTCAGCTCCCTCCAAAGATTTTCTATTGGGTTCAGGTCTGGAGACTGGCTAGGCCACTCCAGGACCTTGAGATGCTTCTTACGGAGCCACTCCTTAGTTGCCCTGGCTGTGTGTTTCGGGTCGTTGTCATGCTGGAAGACCCAGCCACAACCCATCTTCAATGCTCTTACTGGGGGAAGGAGGTTGTTGGCCAAGATCTCACGATACATGGCCCCATCCATCCTCCCCTCGATACGGTGCAGTCATCCTGTCCCCTTTGCAGAAAAGCATCCCCAAAGAATGATGTTTCCACCTCCATGCTTCATGGTTGGGATGGTGTTCTTGGGGTTGTACTCATCCTTCTTCTTCCTCCAAACACGGCGAGTGGAGTTTAGACCAAAAAGCTCTATTTTTGTCTCATCAGACCACATGACCTTCTCCCATTCCTCCTCTGGATCATTCAGATGGTCATTGGCAAACTTCAGACGGGCCTGGATATGCCCTGGCTTGAGCAGGGGGACCTTGCATGCGCTGCAGGATTTTAATCCATGACGGCGTAGTGTGTTACTAATGGTTTTCTTTGAGACTGTGGTCCCAGCTCTTTTCAGGTCATTGACCAGGTACTGCCGTGTAGTTCTGGGCTGATCCCTCACCTTCCTCATGATCATTGATGCCCCACGAGGTGAGATCTTGCATGGAGCCCCAGACCGAGGGTGATTGACTGTCATCTTGAACTTCTTCCATTTTCTAATAATTGCGCCAACAGTTGTTGCCTTCTCACCATGCTGCTTGCCTATTGTCCTGTAGCCCATCCCAGCCTTGTGCAGGTCTACAATTTTATCCCTGATGTCCTTACACAGCTCTCTGGTCTTGGCAATTGTGGAGAGGTTGGAGTCTGTTTGATTGAGTGTGTGGACAGGTGTCTTTTATACAGGTAACGAGTTCAAACAGGTGCAGTTAATACAGGTAATGAGTGGAGAACAGGAGGGATTCTCAAAGAAAAACTAACAGGTCTGTGAGAGCCGGAATTCTTACTGGTTGGTAGGTGATCAAATACTTATGTCATGCAATAAAATGTAAATTAATTACTTAAAAATCATACAATGTGATTTTCTGGATTATATACACTACCAGTCAAAAGTTTGGACACACCTACTCATTCAAGGGTTTTTATTTATTTATTTTGTAGAATAATAGTGAAGACATCAACACTATGAAATAACACATGTGGAATCATGTAGTAACCAAAAACGTGTTAAACAAATCAAAATACACTACTGTTCAAAAGTTTGGGGTCACTTAGAAATGTCCTTGTTTTCGAAAGAAAAGCAATTTTTTTGTCCATTAAAATAACATCAAATTGATCAAAAATACAATGTAGACATTGTTAATGTTGTAAATGGCTATTGTAGCTGGAAATTGCTGATTTTTTATGGAATATCTACATAGGCGTACAGAGGCCCATTATCAGCAACCATCAGTCCTGTGTTCCAATGGCATGTTGTGTTTGCTAATCCAAGTTTATCTTTTTAAAAGGCTAATTTATCATTAGAAAACCCTTTTGCAGTTATGTTAGCACAGCTGAAAACTGTTGTGCTGATTAAAGAAGCAATATAATTGGCCTTCTTGAGACTAGTTGAGTATCTGGAGCATCAGCAATTTTGGGTTCGATTACAGGCTCAAAATGGCCAGAAACAAATAACTTTCTTCTGAAACTCGTCAGTCTATTCTTGTTCTGAGAAATGAAGGCTATTCCATGCGAGAAATTGCCAAGAAACTGAAGATCTCGTACAACGCTGTGTACTACTCCCTTCACAGAACAACGCAAACTGTCTCTAACCAGAATAGAAAGAGGAGTGGGAGGCCCCGGTGCACAACTGAGCAAGAGGACAAATACATTAGAGTGTCTAGTTTGAGAAACAGATGCCTCACAGGTCCTCAACTGGCAGCTTAATTAAATAGCACCATTAAAAAACCCCAGTCTCAACGTCAACAGTAAAGAGGTGACTCTGGGATGCTGACCTTCTAGGCAGAGTTACAAAGAAAAAGCCATATCTTAGACTGGCCAATAAAAAGAAAAGATTAAGATGGGCAGTCTGAGATATGGCATTTTCTTTGCAACTCTGCCTAGAAGGTCAGCATCCCGGAGTCGCCTCTTCACTGTTGACGTTGAGACTGGTGTTTTGCGGGTACTATTTAATGAAGCTGCCAGTTGAGGACCTGTGAGGCGTCTGTTTCTCAAACTAGACACTCTAATGTATTTGTCCTCTTGCTCAGTTGTGCACCGGGGCCTCCCACTCCTCTTTCTATTCTGGTTAGAGACAGTTTGCGCTGTTCTGTGAAGGGAGTAGTATACATCGTTGTACGAGATCTTCAGGTTCTTGGCAATTTCTCGCATGGAATAGCCTTCATTTCTCAGAACAAGAATAGACTGACGAGTTTCAGAAGAAAGTTATTTGTTTCTGGCCATTTTGAGCCTGTAATCAAACCCACAATTGCTGATGCTCCAGATACACAACTAGTCTCAAGAAGGCCAGTTTAAATGCTTATTTTATCAGCACTACAGTTATCAGCTGTGCTAACATAATTGCAAAAGGGTTTTCTAATGATCAATTAGCCTTTTAAAATGATAAACTTGGATTAGCAAACACAACGTGCCATTGGAACACAGGACTGATGGTTGCTGATAATGGGCCTCTGTACGCCTATGTAGATATTCCATAAAAAATCAGCCGTTTCCAAATACAATAGCCATTTACAACATTAACAATGTCTACACTGTATTTATGATCAATTTGATGTTATTTTAATGGATTTTTTGTTTGTTTTTCCTTCGAAAACAAGGACATTTCTAAGGGACCCCAAACTTTTGAACGGTAGTGTATATTTTATATTTGAGATTCTTCAAATAGCCACCCGTTGCCTTGATGACAGCTTTGCACACGCTTGGCATTCTCTCAACCAGCTTCATGAGGTAGTCACCTGGAATGCATTTAGATTAACAGGTGTGCCTTGTTAAAAGTTAATTTGTGGAATTTCTTTCCTTCTTAATGCGTTTGAGCCAATCAGTTGTGTTGTGACAAGGTAGGGGGGTATACAGAAGATAGCCCTATTTGGTAAAAGACCAAGTCCATATTATGGCAAGAACAGCTCAAATAAGCAAAGAGAAACGACAGTCCATCATTACTTTAAGACATGAAGGTCGGTCAATACGGAATATTTCAAGAACTTTGAAAGTTTCTTCAAGTGCAGTCACAAAAACCATCAAGCGCTATGATGAAACTGGCTCTCATGAGGACCGCCACAGGAATGGAAGAACCAGAGTTACCTCTGCTGCAGAGGATAAGTTCATTAGAGTTACCAGCCTCAGAAATGGCAGCCCAAATAAATGCTTCACAGAGTTCAAGTAAGAGACACATCTCAGCATCAACTCTTCAGAGGAGACTGTGTGAATCAGGCCTTCATGATCGAATTGCTGCAAAGAAACCACTACTAAAGGACACCAATAAGAAGAAGAGACTTGCTTAGGCCAAGAAACACAAGCAATGGACATTAGACCGGTGGAAATTTGTCCTTTGGTCTGGAGTCCAAATTTGAGATTTTTGGTTGCAAAACCACTTTCTGTGGTTTATTTAGAATTCAAGGCACACTTAACCAGCATTGCTACCACAGCATTCTGCAGCGATACGCCATCACATCTGGATTGGGCTTAGTGGGACTATCATTAGTTTTTCAACAGGACAATGACCCAACACACCTCCAGGCGGTTAAAGAGCTATTTTACCAAGTAGGAGAGTGATGGAGTGCTGCATCAGATGACCTGGCCTCCACAATCCAATTGAGATGGTTTGGGATGAGTCGGACCGCAGAGTGAAGGAAAAGCAGCCAACAACTGCTCAGCATATGTGGGAACTCCTTCAAGACTGTTGGAAAAGCATTCCAGGTGAAGCTGGTTGAGAGAATGCCAAGAGTGTGCAAAGCTGTCATCAAGGCAAAGGGTGGCTATTCGAAAAATCTCAAATGTAAAATATATTTTGATTTGGTTAACACTTTTTTGGTTACTACATGATTCTACAATGTAGAAAATAGTAAAAATAAAGATAAACCCTATAATAAGTAGGTGTGCCCAAACTTTTGACTGGTACTGTATATAAATATACACACACACACACACGTTGAAGTTGTGTTGAGGGTACATGAAGGTCACAGCTTGAATATGTAGCAGACTCTCTGTCAACCTTGATGTTTGTCTCTCCTTTGTTTACTAATATTGTGTGTCTCTTTTGTTTCCTGTTGCTGGTTCAACTGAGGTAAAAGTGTTGTGTCGCCATGTCTCTGTGGTGATGTGGGGTGAGATGGAGGTAAGACGGAGGTGAGTGTGTGTGTGTGTGCATGCGAATGTTTTGGGGTTGGATTTTGTTGACACACCTGTTGTGGGTTCAGCAGCTTTCAGCAGCCTGGCTGTTGTCCTCGTAGACAGAGGAAGTATAATGGCACGGGGCAGGTGTGTGTGTTTGTGTCTGGGAGGGAGAACATTTGTTGTTGTTAACGGTGTTTGGGTGGGAGGCAGGGTGCTTGGATGACTCAGCGGTCTGAAATTATGATGTGTGTATTTAATGGGGTGGGGGATGAGAGGGCGAGGGGGGACTGTGTGGGGGATTACAAAACCAGATGTGATGATGAGGGTGTTTGTTTAGAAAACATAAAAGTCAGTGGAAATGAAGGTATGTGTTTAACTGAAGGAGGTGTAGACGAGGGCAGATAGGGTGTGTTTATGTGTGATTGTGTGTATGTGGGGGTGTATGGGGGTGTATGGAGGTGTAACCGTGCAAAACACTGTATGATCATGCTGTGCGTGTTTTGCATTTGTATTGTGTGTATGGGTGTGTATGGGTGTGTATGGGGTATTCGGCGGTGTATGTGGGTATATGGGGGTATATGGGTGTGTAAGGAGGTATATGGGGGTATATGGGGGTGTATGGGGTTATATGGGGTATATGGGGTAAATGGGTGTGTAAGGAGGTATATGGGGGTATATGGGGGTGTATGGAGGTATATGGGGGTATATGGGGGTATATGGGGGTGTATGGGGTTATATGGGGGTATATGGGGGTATATGGGGGTATATGGGGGTGTATGGAGGTATATGGGGGTATATGGGGTGTATGGAGGTATATGGGGGTATATGGGGGTATATGGGGTATATGGGGCATATGGGAGTGTATGTGTGTGTGTGTATGGGGGTATATGGGGGTGTATGGGGTTATATGGGGGTATATGGGGTAAATGGGTGTGTAAGGAGGTATATGGGGGTATATGGGGGTGTATGGAGGTATATGGGGGTATATGGGGGTATATGGGGGTGTATGGGGGTATATGGGGTTATATGGGAGTGTATGGAGGTATATGGGGGTATATGGGGGTGTATGGAGGTATATGGGGGTATATGGGGGTATATGGGAGTGTATGGAGGTATATGGGGGTATATGGGGGTGTATGGAGGTATATGGGGGTGTATGGAGGTATATGGGGGTATATGGGGTATATGGGGTATATGGGGTATATGGGGCATATGGGAGTGTATGTGTGTGTGTGTATGGGGGTGTATAGGGGTATATGGGGGTGTATGGGGGTGTAACTGTGCAATACACTGTATGATCATGCTGTGCGTGTTTTGCCGGGACGGGGAGGTAGACGGCGGCCGGTGTGTGTTTAGCGATGGCTCTCTGTGGAACTTGTTATTTGGCTTTGCTTGCTGAAGCCCATACATATTTAATGGTGAACAGACAATCCCATCCTGTCTGTTTATGCACTATTCTGTCCACCTGCAATCTGCTTCATATTTTATTCACTGCTTTCCACCTCCTTTTATTTATCATTTGGAAATAGAGGCCTTCCACAAATGATCATCTATAAAAATGTGAGACAGGATGAGAGAGTGAAAAAAGTCAGTGAGAAAGAGAGAAAGAGACAGAGGAAGGAAGACAGAAAGAAAAAGCTTGATATGAGGTAAGGAGGACGTACACTACCAGTCAACAGTTTGGACACACCTACTCATTCAAGGGTTTTTCTTTATTTTTACTATTTTTTACATTGTAGAATAATAGTGAAGACATCAAAACTATTAAATAATGTGTGGGAACTCCTTCAAGACTGTTGGAAAAGCATCCCAGGTGAAGCTGGTTGAGAGAATGCCAAGAGTGTGCAAAGCTGTCATCAAGGCAAAGGGTGGCTACTTTGAAGAATCTCAAATATAAAATGTATTATTTATTTTTTACACTTCTTTGGTTACTACATGATTCTATATGTGTTATTTCATAGTTTTGATGTCTTCACTATTATTCTACAATGTAGAAAATATTAAAAATAACAAACAACCCTTGAATGAGTAGGTGTGTCCAAACTTTTGACTGGTACTGTAAATATCCTTTCTAAAACTACTTAGGATTAACTCGCTCCTTTTATTTACCATATGACATATTATATACTGCTGTATTACCTGTGTGTACTTTGCCCTAGTGAAAAGTTTTTCTCCTCCACAAATAGTCTCTCACCCCATTTTTCAGCACAAAAACACCATCTTTATCTGTGCTGGAGGTGGAAAATGCATGTCTATCTCACTGAAAATCACTAATTTCTATTTAGTGTTCCTTTATCTCCACGGATACAGCAGTTGTGTTGTATAATTCACATCTTATTGTGGTTGGCGACTACTGACTACATCTGGGCAATTATTCTCTTCCAGACAAGACAGTATGGAGAAGATAACTACAGCAGGTGGTACTATAGATGAACCCCATGGCCAGTCTCTATAGTGTGTGTGCCTGTGTGTGTGTACGTGGTTTTGTGTGCATGTGTCTGTGTGTGTGTGTGTGTGTGTGTGTGTGTGTGTACGTGGTTTTGTGTGCATGTGTCTGTGTGTGTGTGTGTGTGTGTGTGTGTGTACGTGGTTTTGTGTGCATGTGTCTGTGTGTGTGTGTGTGTGTACGTGGTTTTGTGTGCATGTGTCTGTGTGTGTGTGAGTAGATGGTTTTGTGTGAATGTGTCTGTGTGTGTGTGTGTGTGTGTGTGTGTGTGTACGTGGTTTTGTGTGCATGTGTCTGTGTGTGTGTGTGTGTGTGTGTGTGTACGTGGTTTTGTGTGCATGTGTCTGTGTGTGTGTGTGTGTGTGTGTGCATGTGTGTGCGTGTGTGTGTGTGTGTGAGAGAGAGAGATAGCGATAGATAGAGACTAGCTTTATATCTATCTATTCCACTACAATGGGTATGGCTGTTGCACGAGAGCTCTCAAACCAAAGCAAATCAAGTTTTATTTCTCACATGCTTCGTAAACAACAGGTGTGAACTAACAGTGAAATGCTTACTTACGGGCCCTTCCCAACAATGCAGAGAGAAAGAAAATAGAATAATCATAGAAAAGGAAAACATGTAATAATAGATACACAATGAGTAACAATAACTAGGATATATATATATATATATATTTTTTTTTTTGTATTTGAATTTATTTTCTTCTTAATTTTTTTATCTTTCTTTTTTATTTTTTATTTTTATTTTTTTTACTTTTTTGGGGGGGATGGATCAGCTTAATATTGCAGATAGATTGTATCTTCTATCAATGTAATTGTCTGCATCACTTCCAATCCCCCATGTTTTTTTTTATTTTTTATATATATATATTCCCCTTTATTACTTTTCAACCCCACCATCCTTTCCCTACTTGGAGTAAATTAGTGAACAACAACGCCCAGGCCTCTACTTCCGGTCTATAATTACTATCTACACCTCATGGACAGAGTTAATTTTACAATAATTCTATATCCATATATATATATATATATATATATATATATATATATATATATATATATATATATATATATATATTTATTTATTTTTTTGCTCCTGAACTTCTTCTACTCTAAACCTCTCCGATCATTTTCATGATGTCCATCCGGTTTGCTTCTAAATGCCATATCTTTCTAACTGTGCTCTTTCCCAAAAGCTCCCAACATACAACCTATATACTTATTATGGACACAGTATGCTTACATTATTAGCTATCTTTGTTATTATTTGTTGTTATTTGTTATTAGTCCCATCCTTCAACTCTATTCAATACCTCCCATCTATCTCTTAACACCATCCATATAGGATTTCTATTTGCCATATATATTTCAACCATACTGTGATGTTTTACAAAAGTTCTGAACCTTTCTATTCTCATTGCTTCTACAGATTGTGAATTAAAAATAAACATTTTTGCTAAAAGTATTATTATATTATTGATTGATTGACTATGACTTTTCAGATCACCCAGTAATGCTATCTGCAAGGTTAGTTCCAGGTAAATATTGCAATCCTTTAGCCATTCCTGGACCTGTGTCCAAAAACAAGCTACAAATGGACAGAACCAAAACAAATGATCTAATGATTCTATCTCTTCACAGCAAAATCTGCAGAGCTGGGAAGATTGTATCCCCCATATAAATAACATTCTATTGGTAGCAAGAATTTTATATAATAATTTAAATTGAAAGATTCTAATTTTTGAATCCGGTGTCGTTTTGCGTGTCAGTTCATAAACACTATGCCATGGGATCGGTACGTCAAAGATCTCTTCCCAACTATTTTGCAATCTATATGGGACGGCTGTCAATCCTTTGGTCCTTAAGTGAAACTGATATACTTTTTTATTTATCACAGTTTTCCTTAACCAATTATGTTCTTTAATGCAAGGCCGACAGACAAGTTCCTTACTTTCTCCCCCTTCAACTTTCCTCTTCCACTTTTGCGGTAAGGCTGCAATTATTTGGTTGTAATTTTGGGTAGAGCAGACATTTCCATATGTTTTTGTTAGCTGCATGTGCGACATAACTCCACCAGTCCTACCGATGATATCATTTACGAAGATTATACCTTTTTTAAACATTCTGTCAAAAAATAAAGGTTTTTTGTCAATTAGTATATTTGAATTTAACCACAATATTTGTTGCATTATTTGTTCTGTCATTTCTGGAGGATTAAATTGAAATTGCAACCAACTTTCTATGGCTTGTTTTAGAAATAGTGACATTTGGGAGATTATTTCCTTTTCAAATAACTGAAAGTGAGAGGTTGTAATCTGAATAAAGGGAAAAAGGCCTTTCTTGAACAGTGGGTGAGACAATCTTACTAATTTGCTTGAGAACCAGTTTGGATTTAAGTATAACTTTTGTATGACTGAAGCTTTTAGTGATAGGTCTAATGCTTTAATATTTAATAATTTCTGTCCTCCGAATTCATATTCATTATATAAATATGCTCTTTTAATTTTGTCTGGCTTGCCATTCCAAATAAAATTGAATATTTTTTTTTCATATAATTTAAAAAACTGTTTACTAGGCGTAGGCAAGACCATAAGCAAATAGGTAAACTGGGATAATACTAAAGAGTTAATCAGGGTGATTTTTCCACAAATTGACAGGTATTTTCCTTTCCATGGTAGTAAGATCTTATCTATTTTTGCTAACTTTCTATTAAAATTTATTGAAGTGAGATCATTTATTTCCTTTGGGATATGTATTCCGAGTATATCCACATCACCATCAGACCATTTTATTGGTAAACTACATGGTAATGTAAAATTTTTATTTTTTAGTGATCCAATACGTAATATAGTATATTTGTCATAATTTGGTTTTAATCCAGAGAGGTTAGAAAATGTATCTAGATCCTCTATGAGGCTGTGGAGGGATTCTAGTTGTGGATCTAAAAGAAAACATGAATCATCTGCGTACAATGACACCTTTGTTTTTAAGCCCTGTATTTCTAATCCCCTGATATTATTATTGGATCTGATTTTAATAGCTAACATCTCGATGGCCACAATAAATAGATATGCCGATAGTGGACAACCTTGTTTCACTCCTCTTGATAGTTTAAAACTTTCTGAGAAATAGCCATTATTTACTATTTTACACCTAGGGTTACTATACATGATTTTGACCCATTTTATAAGAGATTCTCCAAAATTGAAATGCTCCAGGCATTTATATATAAATTCCAGTCGAACTTTATCAAATGCCTTTTCGAAGTCTGCTATGAATAGCAGGCCTGGTTTCCCATATTTTCCATAGTGTTCTATTGTTTCCAATACTTGCCTTATATTATCTCCAATGTATCTTCCATGTAAAAAACCTGTCTGATTAGAATGAATAATATCCGACAATACCTTTTTAATTATATGCGCTATACATTTTGCTAGGATTTTTGCATCACAACACTGAAGTGTAAGGGGCCTCCAATTTTGTAAATGGACTGGATCTTTATATTTTCCACTTGTATCCTGTTTCAGTAATAATGAGATCAGACCCTCTTCTTGAGTGTCAGATAATCTACCATTTACATAGGAGTGGTTAAAACATGCTAATAACGGTCCTCTTAGTATATCAAAAAAGGTTTGGTATACCTCGATTGGTATGCCATCCAACCCTGGAGTTTTCCCGGACTTAAAGTCTTTAATTGCATCCAGAAGTTCCTCCTCTGTAATTTCACCTTCACATGAGTCTTTCTGTGTGGCTGTTAATTTGACATTATCAATAGAAAAAAAATCTCTACAATTAGCTTCAGTTAGAGGAGATGGAGGCGACTGAAAAGAAAACATATGCTTAAAATACTTTGTTTCTTCCTTCAAAATATCATTAGGTGAATTATGGGTGACTCCGTCAATTGTAACCAGTTTCATTAAGTTCTTTTTGGTAGCATTCCTATGTTGAAGATTAAAAAAGAATTTTGTGCATTTTTCCCCATATTCCATCCAGTTTGCTTTATTTTTATAATATATTACACTTGATCTTTCTTGAATAAGTTTTTCCATTTCTTTTTGTTTTTCCTCTAATTTATTCTGAGCCTCTATGTTACAGTTTTTATTGCCATCTATCTGTTCTGTTAGACTTTCTATTTCCTTTCTTAGTATAAACTCTTTTAACCTAAATTGCTTTTGTTTTCGAGATGAGTACTGAATTGCATGGCCTCTAAAGGCACATTTAAAGGTGTCCCATACAATAAGGGGATTCGCTGTACCTATGTTATGTTGGAAAAAGTCAGTTATAAATTCCTTTGTTCTAATTATAAATAAATTATCATCTAATAGGCTTTGATTAAATTTCCAATATCCTCGCCCACGTGGAAATTCAGTCAGAGTAATGTATATGCCTATTATATGATGGTCCGACCGCATTCTGTCCCCTATCAACACTTTTTTTACTTTTGGTGCCAACGAGAATGAGATAAGAAAGAAGTCAAGACGACTAGCTTGATTCAGTCTCCGCCATGTATATCTCACTAGATCAGCATATTTAAGCCTCCATATATCTACTAGTTCTAATGTATCCATGACATTCACAATTTCCTTAAGAGCATGTGGGTGATTGTTTGTGGTGTGATTTCCTTTTCGGTCCATTGAGCTATTTAAAACAGTATTATAATCCCCCACCATAATAATATTGTCTTGAGTTGCTTGCAGGCTTGATAATTTATTATATATATTGTCAAAGAATTGTGGATCATCATTATTTGGTCCGTAAAGGTTAATGAGCCATATCTGTTTATGGTCCAATACCATATTTAAAATAATCCATCTACCTTGCGTATCTATTTGGACAATTTGCACATTTGGATCGAAATTACTATTAATTAATATCATCACCCCTTTTGAATTTCTTTGCCCATGGGAGAAGTATATTTCCCCCCCCCATTCTTTTTTCCACGCTACTTCATCTCGAATTGTTGAATGAGTTTCCTGTATGCAATAGATATTATATTCCTTCTCTTTGAGCCATGTAAATATTGTTCTTCTTTTGTTATTATCAGCTAAGCCATTACAATTATAACTGGCTATACTTATTTCACCATACACCATAATGAGATACAAGTTTCAAGTCTATTTATCATTATATATGTTTGTAAATTTATCAATAAAAAATAGCGTAATGATTGAGTGTCCATATAGCTGTACCGTGATATTTGCATTGCTACGGAGTAACCCTTCAATTGTTCTCCACTAATTCCCCCGCTAAAGCCCCTCCCCATCCCAAGTTGAGCCGTCATCCCAGTGATCAGCATCCCACCCACGTCCCTCCGTATCCCTAAGGCCCCGAGAGGCCAGGACCCATCCATCGATAACAGCACACAGTGCCACCCACAAAACAGAAGCAGGTTAACCGCCAAAAGCATTTCCAATGCTTTCACCTCTATATATATATATATATATCTATATAACTATTATTATTATTTTTATTATGCATATCCTATTTTCCATCATTATCAATTAATATGCGTAATAATGTCGGCAGTTCACGCATAGGATTCTAACATATAACCAGGATTGCCATTGTATTACATTTAATTCATTGACAAGCAATTATTATCCTAGCAAATAATTCCCGCGGTCCATCCCATACCCCCCCCCCCCCCAACATCCCCACCCCCCCCACAACAGATGCCAGACCAGCACACACGCACATACTCACATACTCCAACACACTCAACCCCCCCCCCCCTCCACAATCCACCATAAAATCCGATACTCAACGGCTGTTATATCCCAGAGCCCAACTCGAGAAATAACTTGATCTACGAGTGCACATACAGTTAAAGCTGATTGAGAAAGCATGCAGATTGAGCAGAAATTGATAACAATGTGAGATTTGATTAATCTACTTAATCTATGTCAAGTCCTAGGTGATGGAGATCAGATCCACCCTCTTCACCTGAGACACAAACACTCTGATCCCCTGTTGTAACCATTTTCCCAAGCATCTCCATGCGGTCAGACCTTTGATTGTTTTGTGCCACCTGGGCCACAATGATAAACCCCCTCTCTGATTGTCCGAGTGTGACCCCCTCCCCATGGGTTACTGCAGCCAGTGTTGCCAGCACTGCCACTACCTGGGTGGGCGTACCCCACCGGAATCCCCACCGGCTAGGTAAAAGGTCGTCAAGGTTCTCATTAGCAGCTTTGAGAATTTCCTTGTATATTTTGCTCTCCCATCAGGGGGCTCTGGCTTTGTAGGACCAACCCTGCCAGGCAGGCTCAGAATCTTGAGGGGGCGGTGCTGCTCAAGTAGGTCTCTGACCGCATTTATTTCTCTGTTTAGGCTGCATATTCACAGCAGGTCCATAAAATAGATGGGAACTTCTCTTTGGTGTATGGGTCGCTCAGGTGGGTGTCCAGGTTATAGGGTTAGGGATCTTTCCATCATGATAGGACAATGAATAATTAGATTAGATGTATACTATATTTAAAAATGTATATCCCTCATCTACACAAAATTGAAAGCTCTCTCACTACCCCTGTTCATAGACCCCCGGTCGGCTCTGGGATATGCAACCATTTCCCCTCTCACTCACTTAACGCCGTACCTTTTCAAATACAAAAATGCACACCACATGGTTGACTGCGGAAGAAATGGGCCGAGCGTGCAAACGCACCCACATCTGCTGCAAGGGGGAGAGGACGCCAGAGAGAACACAGGACCAACCACAACAACCATCCGCCAAAACAACAATCTCCCGCCAAAAAATCCATGTTCTAATTATTTGTATATAAAGATGTATTATTCTGCTTGTTATATCGTTTTATCCATTTATAAAATACTATACTTACTATAAATGTTATTTAATATTACAATCCCTATCATTGCTAGTATCAGGTGCTCCAATATTTGACTCCTCTATTACAACTTTTAGAATAGCCATGGAGTAGTCTTTGTGTCTCTGAACATTTGGTTGTCAATATATAATTTATCCACCACTAGTGCAACACGTTTCCCTTTTAATCTGTTTTCCTTGAAGATTGGATACAGAACTTTGCGCCTTTCTACAATCTCCTTCGGGAACTGATCATTCATGCCTATTTTCATGCCAGCAAGTCTTTTTCCCAGGCTTTTCACCATAGCTTTGTCCTTAAAAAAAGCAAATTTGGCAACGATTGGGCGCTCATATTTCTGTCCTCTTTTTCCGAAACGATGTACACGTTCTAGTTGGATTTTATCGACAGCCTCGAGTGGGATTTGTAGCGCTGTATGCAGGAAGTCCTTCATAATATTCTCTGTTATTTCTCCCTCCTTTTCCTGAATACCCGTAAGTACTAGATTTTCCCTCATCGATCTAGTTTGGATGTCTAGTAAGGCTTCTCTCAGAAGATTGTTCTCCTTTTTTAATTCCCTAACGTCCGTTTCCATTTTAGAGACTGTCACTTTTATTTCTTTGGTTTCTTTCTCCATTACCAAAGCTTTTTCGTCACTCATTTGAAGACTCGCTTTCAACTCTTTTACGTCTTTACTGACCAATTCTAATATGCCCAATTTGTCATTTATCGACTTCAACAGGTCGCTTTCCACACTTACCATACCCAGTGGTGAAAAGCATATATCATCTGTATCTGTCGATGAGTCGCGTTTTCTTTTGGGGATCGGCTCTCCACGCTTGTCTTCTGTCATGTTTGGGTGTTGCTTGTTGTAGTAATATTTGTCGATATATTTCTCTAGCCTTATGATCTTATTTCTGTTATTATCCATATTAACTGCGAATATATGAAATGCTAATATTTAGTCTAACTTACTGATTTTGAATATTATGTTTTTATCTTGAGGTGTTTTGTACCGATTTCTATTCAATACGCCATCTTGTTTACGCGTGCCCCGCCCACCCAGAAACCATACCGCAATTGAGAATTGAGAAATGTCTGCTTTTTTTTACCCATCTACCAATCGGTGCCCTTCTTTGGCTATTACACAGTGTACCGGTACCGAGTCGATGTGCAGGGGTACGAGGTAATTGAGGTAGATATGTGCATATAACCCTCTAGAGTCAATTAACGTACCGGTGCGTCAATCTAAGTAACATAATAAAAGATCCCCATCAAAATCCGTCAGTTTAAACTAGAGATATCTGTTTTTTTGCATTGGATGCGTCTCAATCCACCGCATCCGCCTATGTCGCACTTACGCATCTGTGGTGAAAAGTGGCAGAGCTAGATCGGTGTTTGTCAGACCATGAGACATCCCGAAAATCTGTATTCTCGCCAAAACGTCTGTAGCGTCCGAACGGTTTGACCTTCAAACTACAAACTATTGTGACTCTATGGAAAGGGGAGACTCTCACGAACATAAGGGTGTTCTCCGGTTTGCTCAATGGTCACGGGACTCTTCTGAAGTTGGTGCCATCGATGTGCCAACTTCTGTTTGTAGCGTCCGAACCGTTTAGGCTACAAACTAAGGTGTCCCCACTGTGGAAAGGGGAGATTCTCATGAACATGATGGTGTTCTCCGTTTTGCTCTACGTCCTCCACAAGGGTCACAGACTCTTCTGAAGGTTAACCAGTACCGGTAAAAAAAGGAGGTAGTTTTGTGCCTACTCAAAAAAGGGGTTAAATATATGTAAAAAATAATAAAAATAATAATCCTTATATATCTCCTAGATATAAGACAAACACTTCAAAACCTTGATTCTTATGATTAATTTTTTTGACTGTCTAGTAGTAAAGGCCAAATTCAATATTTCATCAAATTATTTTGTATACATTTTTTTATACCTAAAATTCAAAATCAAATAGCTAAATGATCCATTGTGTGACCATCTTAAAACAATTCCATATGTCAGCTTAGAACCCCAACCCCCCACCCACCCAACCCCCAACGACTTAGACTTTTAAGAAATAACTAGGAATAAAGTGACAGATAACAGTAGCAGCAGTGTATGTGATGAGTAAAAAAAAGTTTGTGCAAAAAGGGTCAATGCAGATAGTCCGGGTAGCTATTTAGCAGTCTTATGGCTTGGGGGTAGAAGCTGTTCAGGGTCCTGTTGGTTCCAGACTTGGTGCATCGGTACCGCTTGCCCTAGGGTAGCAGAGAGAACAGTCTATGACTTGGGTGGCTGGAGTATTTGACATATTTTAGGGCCGTCCTCTGACACCGCTTTGTATAGAGGTCATGGATGGCAGGGAGCTCGGCCCCAGTGATGTACTGGGTCGTACGGACTACTCTCTGTAGCGCCTTGCGGTTGGATGCCAAGCAGTTACCATACCAAGCAGAGATGCAGCCAGTCAAGATGCTCTCAATGGTGCAGCTGTATAACTTTTTGAGGATCTGAGGGCCCATACCAAATCTTTGAGGGGGAAGAGGCATTGCCGTGCCCTCTTCACGACTGGACCATGATATATCCTTAGTTGGCACTGCGGAACTTGAAGCTCTCGACCCACTCCACCACAGCCCTGTCGATGCGAATTGGGGCATGCTCTGCCCTCCGTTTCCTGTAGTCCACAATCAGCTCCTTTGTCTTGCTGACGTTGAGGGAGAGGTTGTTGTCCTGACACCACACTGCCAGGGATCTAACCTCCTCCCTATAGGCTGTCTCATCATTGTCGGTGATCAGGCCTACCACCGTCGTGTCGTCAGCAAACTTAATGATAGTTTTGGAGTCGTGCACGGCCACGCAGTCTTAGGTGAACATGGATTACAGGAGGGCACTAAGCACGCACCCCTGAGGGGCCCTCGTGTTGAGGGTCAGCGTGGCGGATGTGTTGTTGCCTACCTTCACCACCAGGATCCAGTTGCAGAGGGAGGTGTTCAGTCCCAGAGTCCTTAGCTTAGTGATGAGCTTAGAGGGCGCTATGGTATTGAATGCTGAGCTGTAGTCAATGAACAGCATTCTCACGTAGGTGTTCCTCTTGTCCGGGTGGAAAAGGGCAGTGTGGAGTGCAATAGAGATTGCGTCATCTGTGGATCTGTTGGGGCGATATGTGAATTGGAGGGGGTCCAGGGTGTCTGGGATGATGGTGTTGATGTGAGCCATGAACAGCCTTTCAAAGCATTTCATTGCTACAGATGTGAGTGCTACGGGGCGATAGTCATTTAGACAGGTTACCTTGGCGTTCTTGGGCAATGGGACTATGGTGGTCTGTTTGAAACATGTAGGTATTAAAGACTGGGTCAGGGAGAGGTTGAAAATGCCAGTTAAGACACTTGCCAGTTGGTCAGCACATGCTCTGTTACCATCCTGGTAATCCATCTGGCCCTTCGGCCTTGTGAATGTTTACACCTCTAAAAGTCTACATTTACATTTGAGCCATTGAGGAGACGCTCTTATCCAGAGTGACTTACAGTAGTGAGTGCATACTTTTTTGTGCTGGTCCCCTGTGTGATATACCACGGCTAAGGGCTGTTTTTTTGGATACAGCCCTTAGCCGTGTTTTTTTGTCATATACCACAAATCCCCGAGGTGCCTTATTGCATTTATAAACTGGTTACCAACGTAATTAGGTCAGTAAAAATAAGTGTTTTGTCATACCCGTGGTATACGGTCTGATATACCACGGCTTTCAGCCAATCAGCATTTAGGGCTCGAACCACCCAGTTTATATAATAGTATAAATGACACAGTAGTAATATGATGTGACTTATATGAAAGCCTTCACTGGAAACCATGTAACTGAAACAGAGAAAATATACTGTTTCGTGCCGGAGTCTGACCTTATTCTGTTTAGAGTCTCTGGGATTAGGGCCTGGTCCTGGGTGGGCAGCATGTCCTGCGCCTCCGACTCATTGAAGTAGACATCTTCATCCAAATCGAGGTTAGTGATCGCTGTTCTGATGTCCATAAGATCTTTTTGGTCATAGGAAACAATGGTAGTTACATTGTGTACAAAAGAGGTTACGATCAGCGCAGAAAACCACACCTCCAGCCAGACCGTCCTATTTGCATGATCCTGTCGGGGCCCAGTGCTTTATCCTTCGCTTGAGGGACAACTAGGTGTTTGATGAATGAGTCTGTGAGCGCAGCTCCCTTGGGTAGAGTGCTACATGCAGTGGGAGAGAGGAGAACAATGTGCATGTCAGAGCAGAAGATTAATGTTGGGCTCCACTGTAGATGATGTAGACACAGCTACGCTCTCCGACCGACCAACATGGCGCCTTCTAAATTGCTTCTATTGTTGCTCATCTGTCAGAGTCTAACAGATGGCATGATGTTATGATCATGTAGCGGCTAGCCTCTAGATCAAACTATTGTGGTTTTCCTTGTAGTGCGAGGAAACTATGCCCTCTGCCAAGAGGTTCAGTCCTTTATGGCACAGGAGATGATGATGTGCCTGCCTTGGCTGTAACCACAGGGTTGCTGGTTCAAACCCCACTCCAGCTATTCCCCGCCTCTCGCTACAGTGATGGCAGTAGAAGGATAGGAGAGACCAGGGGCAAATGTAACTAGCCTGGTTACCCATCCACATGGCTCTGGCCAAACGCCACGCCCACTAACGTTTCTTCTCCACCATGAGTCTGGATTTGCTTCCTCCTCGACAACTTCTGGAATGCGAACATATTCTGACTGTCCTGATTGGTCCCAGAAACTGATGGGTTGGGCCAGAGCCGGCCTGTGTGATAACATTATCAACTTTGATACTCTGATTGGCTAGATTCTTTAGAGACGATCTAATCGCTGATTAATTTGTTTTGTACAATGTCCCTCATTTTGACGTCACACAAACGACTTCTAGGATGGCAGATTCAGACTAAATGTATGTAGCGATCGATAGAGGAGCTGAATGTAACAGAAGAATGATAGGGGAGACTAGGGTAAAATGTAACAGGGGTCAGTTGTAACAACTTTAATTCCTCCAATCAGAGACAAGCTAGAGTGTTGAAATTCAATCAACAATTCCTACCCTTTCAAAAAAGTTTGAGAAAAAAAAAACACCATGCCTAATGTTCCCTCTTATCATTCAAAACTCCTAATTTCCCTCAAACACCGTCTGCAGTCTGTGCCAAGTGTGCAGTACTTTTTAGGCATATGTCATAACAATCGTCTTAGAAACAGGTTGGCCCTTGGGTGTATAAAAAAGTGAGAGCCTTCACCCCCCTGTCCTTCGCCAGTCTCCTGCATTATATAACAGCACACTGTGAGGCGCAGATAAGTAAAATCTCCCAATGCTGAAATGGCTTTTGTGCGCGTCTCGCCCGCTTGTTAAAACACTCTGCAGCCACGGCTTGAATCGTCAATCACCTTGAAGGCGGCGGCAGCGGGTGAGCTAAATTGGCTCGTGCACCACGCGGGGGGAAAATCTGCCCACGGTGCAGAACGCAAGGCGCTGCATATTCCGTCATAGCCTACCTCTCTCTGCTCTCTCTTCCTGTGCCGCAGACAAAAAGAAAAAAGCCCACTGTACAATAATGACAGAAAAGCATTTTTAAAGAATATAAAAAATTTACAATTCTGCAATCAAAAGTGTATATGCTGTTCAGTTGAGATTTCTTGGATGGGCTCAGGAGCTTTCCTCCAAAATCTGTCGCAGGGCTAGATGAAATGAAGAAAGGAACAGAGAAAAGAAGAGAGACTTCAAAGTTGTGTAAACAAAACTCATTAACAAGTTCTGACAAAACAACAGCAGCACCTGAGAGATAGAGAGATCAGAGGAAACTGGACCCAAACACAGTCAGCAAAGCAGGGAAAAACCTTACCTCAAAGCTATCTCAAAGTTATTACCATAGGCGTGTGTCAAATACCTAAAATAATGAGAAGGGGTTTGTGGGAGGGTGCGGACTCTGCTTGAGGAATTAAGTGCTTCTCTGGTTAAATGTTTACTGTTTAGGCCTATTTTCTTTCAACTGCAACATTCTAAATGAGACATTTAGAGAGCTTTTGGTTTCTGGCCGTAATTGCAGCTGCAAGCGAAAAGTTTGTGTACCATTTTAATGCACTTTATCCTCCACTAAATATCAGAACCAACTCCTGAAGCTTAGTGTAGCCTAATTGCATTAGGCATTGTGAAGATACAAGAGTCGTGAAATACTCTACGGTGCCCTACAATCAATTCCAGTCCTGATTGGGTAAAATAGACCTATGCATCTTCATAAAAAGGGCAAAGAGCTCCTGGAAAGTTCCTGGAAAGTTCAACAGAAAAGGGTGTATGTGGGAGGGGAGAGAGAGAGGGAGAGAAACAGAAAGAGGGGAGAGAGAGAGCATGGAGAGAGAGAGAGAGAGAGAGAGAGAGAGAGAGAGAGAGAGAGAGAGAGAGAGAGAGAGAGAGAGAGAGAGAGAGAGTACCAAATAACGCATGCAGAGCGGAATTCGGAACATTCCCTTTAATATAAGACACTAACATTTTGGCACCATTTGAAATTAAGCCCCAAAACATTCTTACAATTCAAAGCACTGGAAACCCAAGAGCTGAACCCTGAAAAGAGTCCCATATGTATGGAGCATGGAGAGAGAGAGAGAGAGAGAGAGCATGGAAAGAGAGAGCATGGAGAGAGAGAGAGAGCGTGGAGAGAGAGAGAGAGAGAGAGAGAGAGAGAGAGAGAGAGAGAGAGAGAGAGAGAGAGAGAGAGAGCGTGGAGAGCGCAATCAAGAGAGAAAGAGCATGGAGCGAGAGAGCGAGAGAGAGAGAGCATGGAGAGAGAGAGAGAGAGAGAGAGAGAGAGAGCGTGGAGAGAGCATGGAGAGAGAGAGAACGTGGAGAGAGAGAGAGAGCGTGGAGAGAGAGCGTAGAGAGAGAGAGAGATGGCAGAAAAAAGGATTGAAAGGAGTATAAGTCACATAATGATGCTGTACAGACATACAGATGAGAGGAGAAAGGATTTAACAAAATCTATTTGTGAACCCATGTACATACAGTTGAAGTCGGAAGTTTACATACACTTAGGTTGAAGTCATTAAAACTCGTTTTTCAACCACTCCATACATTTCTTGTTAACAAACTATAGTTTTAGTAAGTCGGTTAGGACATCTACTTTGTGCATGACACAAGTAATTTTTCCAACAATTGTTTACAGACAGATTATTTCACTTATAATTCACTGTATCACAATTAACAATTATCAACACTAAGTTGACTGTGCCTTTAAAAAGCTTGGAAAATTCCAGAAAATTATGTCATGGCTTTAGAAGGTTCTGATAGGCTAATTGACATCATTTGAGTCAATTGGAGGTGTACCTGTGGATGTATTTCAAGGCCTAACTTCAAACCAGTGCCTCTTTGCTTGACATCATGGAAAAATCATAAGAAATCAGCCCCAAAAAATGTGTAGACCTCCACAAGTCTGGTTCATCCTTGGGAGCAATTTCCAAACGCCTGAAAGTACCACGTTCATCTGTACAAACAATAGTACGCAAGTATAAACACCATGGGACCACGCAGCCGTCATACCGCTCAGGAAGGAGACGCGTTCTGTCTCCTAAAGATGAACGTACTTTGGTGCGAAAAGTGCAAATCAATCCCAGAACAACAGCAAAGGACCTTGTGAAGATGCTGGAGGAAACAGGTACAAAAGTATCTATATCCACAGTAAAACGAGTCCTATATCAACATAACCTGAAAGGCCGCTCAGCAAAGAAGAAGCCACTGCTCCAAAACCGCCATAAAAAAGCCAGACTACGGTTTGCAACTGCACATGGGGACAAATATCGTACTTTTTGGAGAAATGTCCTCTGGTCTGATGAAACAAAAATAGAACTGTTTGGCCATAATGACCATCTTTATGTTTGGAGGAAAAAGGTGGTTGCTTGCAAGCCAAAGAACACCATCCCAACCGTGAAGCACCCGCGTGGCAGCATCATGCTGTGGGAGTGCTTTGCTGCAGGAGGGACTGGTGCACTTCACAAAATAGATGTAGAATATATGTGGATATATTGAAGCAACATCTCAAGACATCAGTCAGGAAGTTTAAGCTTGGTTGCAAATGGGTCTTCCAAATGGACAATGACCCCAAGCATACTTCCAAAGTTGTGGCAAAATGGCGTAAGGACAACAAAGTCAAGGTATTGGAGTGGCCATCACAAAGCCCTGACCTCAATCCTATAGAACATTTGTGGGCAGAACTGAAAAAGCGTGCGCGCGCAAGGAGGCCTCCAAACCTGACTCAGTTACACCAGCTCTGTCAGGAGGAATGGGCCAAAATTCACCCAACTTATTGTGGGAAGCTTGTGGAAGGCTACCCGAAACGTTTGACCCAAGTTAAACAATTTAAAGGCAATGCTACCAAATACTAATTGAGTGTATGTAAACTTCTGACCCGCTGGGAATGTAATGAAAGCAATAAAAGCTTAAATAAATCATTCTCTACAATTATTCTGACATTTCACATTCTTAAAATAAAGTGGTTATCCTAACTGACCTAAGACAGGGAATTTTTATTAGGATTAAATGTCAGGAATTGTGTTGGCTAAGGTGTATGTAAACTTCTGACTTCAACTGTACACTTGATGTGAATTAAACTTGAGCAATGTCAAAGACACCCATATGATGTCTGCCAACAGCGGTCTGATCAACAGTCTGCAGGCTCAGATCAAAGACTAAACAGAGATAAAAACCTCAATATGGAATCATATCTGTGTCACGATCGAGGTAAGGAGTAGACCAAGGCGCAGCGTGATGAACAAACATACTTTAATTAGTTAAAGCATCAAAATACAAAACAAAACACGACTCGTGACGTCCACGGTATCAATGACCGAACACGGAACAAAAACCCACAAACACAAAGGGAAAACATACAGTTTAAATATGGCTCCCAATCAGAGACAACCAGCCAACAGCTGACACTCGTTGCCTCTGATTGGGAGTCACTCAGGCAAAACACAGAAATCAACAAACTAGAACCCCCAACATAGAAATAAACCACATAGAATGAACACACCCTGGCTCAACATATGGAGTCCCAGAACCAGGGTGTGACAGTACCCCCCCCTAAAGGCGCGGACTGCGACCGCGCCTCAAAAAGAGCAAAACAGGGGAGGGCTGGGTGGGCATACCTCCTCGGCGGCGGTTCTGGCTCCGGCCTTGCCCACCACCCTCCAACAAACCCCCCATAGCGCCCCTGGTCCGGTCTGGCTTCGCTGGCTGGAGCTGGACTGGACGTAGCAGGAGCGGTTAGCTTCAGCTCCGTAGTGGAGCCGTTGACCGGTACCTGGTTAGGCACCGGTGACCCAGGCACGGGTTGTGCCGAACAGACGACGCGCACCCCTGGCTTGGTGCGTGAGGCAGGAAAGGACCGGACCTGGCTGACGATGCGCACCCCTGGCTTGGTGCGTGGAGCAGCAACGGGCCGGACCGGGCTGACGATGCGCACCCCTGGCTTGGTGCGTGGAGCCGGAACGGGCCTCACCGGACTGACGACTCGCACCCCTGGCTTGGTGCGTGGAGCAGCGACAGGCCTTGCCAGGCTGACGACTCGCACCCCTGGCTTGGTGCGAGTAGCAGGAACGGGCTGGACCAGGCTGACGACTCGCACCCCTGGCTTGGTGCGAGTGGCAGGAACGGGCTGGACCAGGCTGACGACTCGCACCCCTGGCTTGGTGCGAGTGGCAGGAACAGGCCGGGCTGGGCTGGCGACGCGCACCGTATACTTGGTGCGAGTGGCAGGAACAGGCCGGGCCGGGCTGGCGACGCGCACCGTATACTTGGTGCGAGTGGCAGGAACAGGCCGGGCCGGGCTGGCGACGCACACCGTAGGCTTGGTGCGTGGAGCAGGGACAGGCCGGACTGGGCTGGCGACGCACACCGTAGGCTTGGTGCGTGGAGCAGGGACAGGCCGGACTGGGCTGGCGATGCACACCGTAGGCTTGGTGCGTGGAGCAGGGACAGGCCGAACCGGGCTGTGGAGACGGATAGGAGACCTGGAGTGAAGAGCGGCCACAACCCGTCCTGGCTGAATGCCTACCCTCACACACTCTGTGTGAGGCATCCGCACAGGACGTACAGGGCTGTGTACCCGTACTGGCATAACAGCACGTGACACCGGAGCAGGATATCCGGGACCGCGGAGAGGCATTGGAGACCACGAGCGTTTAGCCGGCACACTCCGTCCTGGCTGCATACCCGCCTTCGCACGACACGTGCGGGGCGCTCGCACAGGACGTACAGGACTATGCCGGACCACTCGTGGCACAGAACGCCGCTCCGCATACCGCGGAACCTGCCCCGTCCCATGCTGCCATGCCTGAGTACGGGACGTTGGTTCCGCTCTCCTTCCAGGCTCCGCCAACCTGCCTTCTGGCCCCCCAAACCCGGTGGCCTCCTCTCCAAATCGCCCTGTGGCAGCCTCCTGCTGCCCAGCCGCCCATGCAGTGTGCCCCCCCCTAAAAATTTTTTGGGGTTGCCTCTCGTCCTTCCGACGATGACACTGCTGACGCCGCTGCTCCTCTCTCGCCAGGGCCTTAATCCTTGCCCATGGTCCTTTGCCCCCGAGCATGTCCTCCCAGGACCACGATTTGCCCACCTGGGCCATCGCCAGCCTCTCCATCTCCTTTCCTGGCGCTTCCTCCCATGTCCAAGCTGCCTGCTCCTGGACACGCTGCTTGGTCCTGGTATGGTGGGTTTTTCTGTCACGATCGAGGTAAGGAGTAGACCAAGGCGCAGCGTGATGAACAAACATACTTTAATTAGTTAAAGCATCAAAATACAAAACAAAACACGACTCGTGACGTCCACGGTATCAATGACCGAACACGGAACAAAAACCCACAAACACAAAGGGAAAACATACAGTTTAAATATGGCTCCCAATCAGAGACAACCAGCCAACAGCTGACACTCGTTGCCTCTGATTGGGAGTCACTCAGGCAAAACATAGAAATCAACAAACTAGAACCCCCAACATAGAAATAAACCACATAGAATGAACACACCCTGGCTCAACATATGGAGTCCCAGAACCAGGGTGTGACAATCTGGGGCACAATTATTATTTAAAAAAATTATCCTGTCAGATAAAGACTCCAAACAGCCTACCCGACCGCTTGGAGGCGTCCGCATGGTCCTAAAGCACACTGTTGCCTCGTTTTGTATCATATTCCAAAACTGGGGGGGACAAAAATGCAATTTCAGAATGTGGGGGGGACATGTCCACCCCGTCCCCAGTGAATGTTGCGCCCCTGAATCATATACTGGTGAGTGAATAATCCCACAGAAATATTTAAGCAATAAGGCACAAGGAGGTGTGGTATATGGCCAAAATACCAC
This sequence comes from Coregonus lavaretus, assembly GCF_964263955.1. Taxonomy (NCBI): domain Eukaryota; kingdom Metazoa; phylum Chordata; class Actinopteri; order Salmoniformes; family Salmonidae; genus Coregonus; species Coregonus lavaretus. Next base: position 57,285 of record NW_028156499.1, read on the forward strand.
AGCAAAGGGCTGTTTTTATGCACGATAATACAGCCCTTAGCCGTGTTTTTTTGGCCATATACCACAAACCCCCGAGGTGCCTTATTGCTATTATAAACTGGTTACCAACGTAATTAGAGCAGTAAAAATAAATGTTTTGTCATACCCGTGGTATACGGTCTGATATACCAAGGCTGTCAGCCAATCAGCATTCAGGGCTCGAACCACCCAGTTTATATAATAGTATAAATGACAGAGTAGTAATATGATGTGACTTCTATGAAAGCCTTCACTGGAAACCCTGTAACTAAAACAGAGAAAATATACTGTTTTGTGTCAGAGTCTGGTGTTGCGGACCAGATATGCCCCCTGGTAACGTGGGTTTGAGGCAACCTGGTGACCCTCTGTCTATGCCCCTACTATCTGTCTCTCTACATTGTCAAAAATAATATAAAAATTCTTTCAGCATATTTTTTCTTAAAGGAAGACAAAAAAGACTGTTTCAAGAAAATGGAAATGATAGCAGGCAGACACAGGAGGTCCTATAGAGTAGCTTTCACACTTAGTAGGACCCCTGTCTGCCTGGTATCATTTCAATTTTATTGAAACAGTATTTTCTCCGTTCTAGTTACAGGGTTTCAGTGAATGTTCTCAGGATGACATATCATACATTACAGTGTAAACACACAGGTCTCCCGTGGATTATACAGCCATGCTGGTGCCTAGCCTACCTTGGTGTGTGTCGAGAGATCATCGCTCACCAGTATACTGCAGCAAATTCCTTAAGGCACTAGGTGGGAAGCTGTCTGCACGAACAAGCAATGAGAGACTTGTATGATTAGTGTATTGCATTGGATCCCCATTGGGAAGACTTGTCTATGAGCTTACCAAACAAGCACAGCATTAAGCAAACAGAGGTCATTCCATACAACACAGGGCATAAGTCAACAGGGTGCTAAATGTTTCCACAGGAATAAGTGGCTCATTATCCCATATGTCCCAAATGGACATGTAAGTTAGCAAGTAATAAAATGGAGGGGATGGGGAGAGATATACCTTGAACCCCAAAAAACCCTACCCCTAGGCACTTGCCCTTGTTAACATATTGCTAACACCTATCCAATCCTCTCAGATCTACCTAAGTGCATAGGGTGTATGTAGGGGCTAGGGATTGATTTAGGATTCAGGAGAGGTTTCTTCTGAATAAACCACCACTGGGTTCTCCCACAGTGCCACTAGGTAACACATTCAGTAATAATTCCACCATGGAGTCAGTCACCATAAGCCACCATATTGTTACTTACCTGTATCCTATATGTCCCCTGCTCCAGCCTACCTGGCAGTCTGTCGCAGACTCAGTATCTGTGCAATCCAGGGCAGATAGGCCTCACCATCACTTCTGTTGCTGTCATCGAGTAAATGCATTACCTTGTCAGTCATCATATGAATATTGTATAAAGGGAAAGTTATTCAATTGAGTAATGTCACCATGTCAACATTCAAGGGCAACTTCCTCATGCTGGTTTGCTCCTGGAGAAACTGGTATTGAAAAATGTCACAGAAGCCCTGTTTATACCTGGTGCTTACATGTGTCCTTTGTCCTGATTTTGTCCACATTTTGATTGTGCCCACATTTTTAGGCAGATGTAGACCATTAAAATACGCATTGTGATCTGATTGTGATCAGATATTATAAGTGTAAACGGACAAGATCAGGACAATATCAGGATGAAGGACGCATGTTAGAACCAGGTATAAACGGGGCTTATGTCAACTTTCAAGGGCAACCACCTCGTGCTGGGTGGTTACTGGAGAAGATTGTACTTTATGCTGAATTTGGATACATGAATATAAGATAGAGGGTAAATGATAGCTCTCAATGCTTAATCAGAGAATCAACTTTGGATGCACTCTCTCTAGCAGTCAAATGACTGGAGAGTTTATCAGGTGTGTGTGTGTGTGTGTGTGTGTGTGTGTGTGTGTGTGTGTGTGTGTGTGTGTGTGTGTGTGTGTGTGTGTGTGTGTGTGTGTGTGTGTGTGTGTGTGTGTGTGTGTGTGTGAGAGAGAGAGAGGCCAACTGACCTCGTGTCCTGGTTTAATAATTTGAACATGTGATCACCGAAAGACGTAATGTGATTTAATGTCTGTTCCACTGACACACAGATCAAATTATCTAGTTTATGGATGTCAGTGTCCTCAGTGCCCTCCAGGTCTAGCATGGCTCTTAGGCCAATTCTCTTTAATAATCAAACCAAACAACACATAAACACACACAAAACGCACACACGTACAGACACACTCTCGCTCTCTCTCTTATACACACACACATGCACGCGCACACACACACATACACACACACACAAACACAGCTACATAATAATCAGGACCAGCCAGCATGAAAAGTCTCTTTCCAAGAATCAGAACCATATTCATCCTGAATCAATCTCCAGTTGTTGAAGCACATTGACATTCTCATTCCATAGAATAAAGATGCTGCCCTGTGTGGCTTGTTAGGCTACATACTGTAAGTGTGTCTTTAATACTTCTCACTCCTTTATCCTTTTCTTCGTCACTGGAGAAGGTCGGGGTGTGTGAAAGCCATTATTGCCATACCGCCGCAAGTATACTAAACAAAAATATAAAGGCAAAATGCAAGAATTTCACAGATTTTACTGAGTTACCGTTCATATAAGGAAATCAGTCAATTGAAATAATTAATTAGGCCCTAATCTATGGATTTCACATGACTGGGAAGACAGATACAGTATGCATCTGTTGGTCACAGATACCTTTAAAAAAGGTAGGGGCGTGGATCATAAAAGCAGTCAGTATCTGGTGTGACCACCATTTGTCTCATGCAGCGCGACACATCTTCTTCACATATAGTTGATCAGGCTGTTGATTGTGGCCTGTGGAATGTTGTCCCACTCCTCTTCAATGGCTGTGCAAAGTTGCTGGATATTGGCTGGAACAGGAACATGTTGTCGTACACATCAATCCAGAGCATTCCAAACATGCTCATTGGGTGACATGTCTGGTGAGTATTTAGGCCATGGAAGAACTGGGACATTTTCAGCTTCCAGAAATTGTGTACAGATCCTTGCGACATGGGGCCGTGCATTATCATACTGAAACATGAGGTGATGGCGGCAGATCAATGGCACAACAATGGGCCTCAGGATCTCGTCACGGCATCTCTGTGCATTCATCCTCCTCTGTGAATTTCATAAAAATAAAAATGTAAAAACATTTAAAAGTTATCCTTTTTAGATAAAACTATTGTAAATATATTCACGTCACCAAATAATTGTTTGAAACACATTGTTTTGCAATGAAGGTCTACAGTAGCCTCAGCAGCACTCTGTAGGGTAGCACCATGGTGTAGCCAGAGGACAGCTAGCTTCTGTACTCAACTGGGTACATTGACTTCAAAGAGAGAGAGAGACAATAATTGAACAGTTTTTAACAAATTAATTTCTTCCAAAATTAAAGACAACCAAGAGACAGAGAGATTTAGTCATTTTTTAACTTTCAGTTTCACTTACTTAGCTATCAAATGCAGCTAGCTAGTTTAGCGTACTCAAACACCCTGCTCAAAAAGAGGGATGCTATGTTAGCTACAGTGAGGGAAAAAAGTATTTGATCCCCTGCTGATTTTGTACGTTTGCCCATTGACAAAGAAATTATCAGTCTATCATTTTAATGGTAGGTTTATCTGAACAGTGAGAGACAGAATAACAACAAAAAAATCCAGAAAAACGCATGTAAAAATGTTATAAATTGATTTGCATTTTAAGGAGGGAAATAAGTATTTGACCATCTCTCAATCAGCAAGATTTCTGGCTCCCAGGTGTCTTTTATACAGGTAACGAGCTGAGATTAGGAGCACACTCTTAAAGGGAGTGCTCCTAATCTCAGCTTGTTACCTGTATAAAAGACACCTGTCCACAGAAGCAATCAATCAATCAGATTCCAAACTCTCCACAATGGCCAAGACCAAAGAGCTCTCCAAGGATGTCAGGGATAAGATTGTAGACCTACACAAGGCTGGAATGGGCTACAAGACCATCGCCAAGCAGCTTGGTGAGAAGGTGACAACAGTTGGTGTGATTATTCGCAAATGGAAGAAACACAAAAGAACTGTCAATCTCCCTCGGCCTGGGGCTCCATGCAAGATCTCACCTCGTGGAGTTGCAATGATCATGAGAATGGTGAGGAATCAGCCCAGAACTACACGGGAGGATCTTGTCAATGATCTCAAGGCAGCTGGGACCATAGTCACCAAGAAAACAATTGGTAACACATTACACCGTGAAGGACTGAAATCCTGCAGCGCCCGCAAGGTCCCCCTCCTCAAGAAAGCAAGGTCACCCTGCCAATGAACATCTGAATGATTCAGAGGAGAACTGGGTGAAAGTGTTGTGGTCAGATGAGACCAACATCGAGCTCTTTGGCATCAACTCAACTCGCCGTGTTTGGAGGAGGAGGAATGCTGCCTATGACCCCAAGAACACCATCCCCACCGTCAAACATGGAGGTGGAAACATTATGCTTTGGGGGTGTTTTTCTGCTAAGGGGACAGGACAACTTCACCGCATCAAAGGGACGATGGACGGGGCCATGTACTGTCAAATCTTGGGTGAGAACCTCCTTCCCTCAGCCAGGGCATTGAAAATGGGTTGTGGATGGGTATTCCAGCATGACAATGACCCAAAACACACGGCCAAGGCAACAAAGGAGTGGCTCAAGAAGAAGCACATTAAGGTCCTGGAGTGGCCTAGCCAGTCTCCAGACCTTAATCCCATAGAAAATCTGTGGAGGGAGCTGAAGGTTCGAGTTGACATACGTCAGCCTCGAAACAAAATCCCTCCTGAGATGTGTGCAAACCTGGTGGCCAACTACAAGAAACGTCTGACCTCTGTGATTGCCAACAAGGGTTTTGCCACCAAGTACTAAGTCATGTTTTGCAGAGGGGTCAAATACTTATTTCCCTCAGTAAAATGCAAATCAATTTATAACATTTTTGACATGCGTTTTTCTGGATTTTTTGTTTGTTATTCTGTCTCTCACTGTTCAAATAAACCTACCATTAAAAGTATAGACTGATCATGTCTTTGTCAGTGGGGAAACGTACAAAATCAGCAGGGGATCAAATACTTTATTCCTGTCACACCCTGGCTCTGGGACTCTATATGTTGAGCCAGGGTGTGTTCATTCTATGTGTTTATTTCTATGTTGGTAATTCTGTTGTGTTTATTTCTGATTGGGAGCCATATTTATACTGTCTATTTTCCCTTTGTGTTTGTGGGTTCTTGTTCCGTGTTTGGTCATTGTTACCGTGGACTTCACGAGTCGTTTCTTGTTTTGTATCGTGTTTACACTTTAACTAATTAAAGTATGTTCGTCTATCACGCTGCGCCTTGGTCTGTTCAATACGACGATCGTGACAGAAGAACCCACCATGCAACGACCAAGCAGCGTGTCCAGGGGCAGCTCTTGGGCTGGACATGGGAGGAAGCGCCGGGAGAAGAGACGGTGGAGGCGCGCCGTAGAGAGGAGCAGCGGCGCCAAACGGGTCAACGTCGGACAGGCGAGAGGCAACCCCAGAAAAATTTTAGGGGGGGGCACACGGCATGGACGACGGGGCTGACGGAGGCAGAAAAGGGGCGGATCCAGAAGGCCACCAGGTTAAGGATACACCGCCCTGTACGTCCTGTGCGGATGCCTCACACAGAGTGTGTGAGGGTAGGCATTCAGCCAGGACGGGTTGTGGCCGCTCTTCACTCCAGGTCTCCTATCCGTCTCCACAGCCCGGTTCGGCCTGTCCCTGCTCCACGCACCAAGCCTACGGTGTGCGTCGCCAGCCCAGCCCGGCCTGTCCCTGCTCTACGCACCAAGCCTACGGTGTGCGTCGCCAGCCCAGCCCGGCCTGTCCCTGCTCTACGCACCAAGCCTACGGTGTGCGTCACCAGCCCAGCCCGGCCTGTCCCTGCTCTACGCACCAAGCCTACGGTGTGCGTCGCCAGCCCAGCCCGGCCTGTCCCTGCTCCACGCACCAAGTCTACGGTGCGCGTCGCCAGCCCGGCCCGGCCTGTTCCTGCCACTCGCACCAAGTATACGGTGCGCTTCGCCAGCCCGGCCCGGCCTGTTCCTGCCACTCGCACCAAGTATACGGTGCGCGTTGCCAGCCCGGCCCGGCCTGTTCCTGCCACTCGCACCAAGTCTACGGTGTGCGTCGCCAGCCCGGCCCGGCCTGTTCCTGCCACTCGCACCAAGTCTACGGTGTGCGTCGCCAGCCCGGCCCGGCCTGTTCCTGCCACTCGCACCAAGTATACGGTGCGCGTCGCCAGCCCGGCCCAGCCTGTTCCTGCCACTCGCACCAAGTATACGGTGCGCGTCGCCAGCCCGGCCCGGCCTGTTCCTGCCACTCGCACTAAGCCAGGGGTGCGAGACGTCAGCCTGGTAAGGCCCGTTCCTCCTCCACGCACCAAGCCAGGGGTGCGAGTCGTCAGCCTGGTAAGGCCCGCCCCTCCTCCACGCACCAAGCCAGGGGTGCGAGTCGTCAGCCTGGTAAGGCCCGTTCCTCCTCCACGCACTAAGCCAGGGGTGCGAGTCGTCAGCCTGGTAAGGCCCGTTCCTCCTCCACGCACCAAGCCAGGGGTGCGCGTCGTCAGCCTGGTAAAGCCCGTTCCTCCTCCACGCACCAAGCCAGGGGTGCGCGTCGTCAGTCCAGCACAACCCGTGCCTGGGTCACCGGTGCCTGGTAAGGTACCGGTCAACTGCTCCACTATGGAGCTGAAGCTAACCGCTCCTGCTAAGTCCAGTTCAGCTCCAGCCGGCGGGGCCAGACTGGACCAGGGGCGCTATGGGGGGTGTATTGGAGGGTGGTGGTCAAGGCCGGAGCCAGAACCGCCGCCGAGGAGGTATGCCCGCCCAGCCCTCCCCTGTTTTGTTCAGGTTGAGGCGCGGTCGCAGTCCGCGCCTTTAGGGGGGGGTACTGTCACACCCTGGCTCTGGGACTCTATATGTTGAGCCAGGGTGTGTTCATTCTATGTGTTTATTTCTATGTTGGTAATTCTGTTGTGTTTATTTCTGATTGGGAGCCATATTTGTACTGTCTATTTTCCCTTTGTGTTTGTGGGTTCTTGTTCCGTGTTCGGTCATTGTTACCGTGGACTTCACGAGTCGTTTCTTGTTTTGTATCGTGTTTACACTTTAACTAATTAAAGTATGTTCGTCTATCACGTTGCGCCTTGGTCTGTTCAATACGACGATCGTGACAATTCCCTCACTGTAGCTGGCTATGACTATCAAATCAAAAAATGAAATCAAACGTTATTTGTCATATGCGCCGAATACAACAGGTGTAGACACTACCGTGAAATGCTTACCTACAGTCGTGGTCAAAAGCTTTGAGAATGACACAAGTATTGGTCTTCACAAAGTTCGCTGCTTCAGTGTTTTGAGATATTTTTGTCAGATGTTACTATGGTATACTGAAGTATAATTACAAGCATTCCATAAGTGTCAAAGGCTTATATTGACAATTACATTAAGTTTATACAAAGAGTATAATTTATTCATGGCTGTGTTCTTAGGCAAAATTGTGAGTGAGCCCACTCCCTTGGCTGAGAAGCAACCCCACACAAGAATGGTCTCAGGATGCTTTACTGTTGGCATGACACAGGACTGATGGTAGCGCTCACCTTGTCTTCTCCGGACAAGGTGTTTTCCGGATGCCCCAAACAATCGGAAAGGGGATTCATCAGAGAAAATGACTTTACCCCAGTCCTCAGCAGCCCAATCCCTGTACCTTTTGCAGAATATCAGTCTGTCCCTGATGTTTTTCCTGGAGAGAAGTGGCTTCTTTGCTGCCATTCTTGACACCAGGCCATCCTCCAAAAGTCTTCACCTCACTGTGCGTGCAGATGCACTCACACCTGCCTGCAGCCATTCCTGAGCAAGCTCTATACTGGTGGTGCCCCGATCCCGCAGCTGAATCAACTTTAGGAGACGGTCCTGGCGCTTGCTGGACTTTCTTGGGCGCCCTGACGCCTTCTTCACAACAATTGAACCTCTCTCCTTGAAGTTCTTGATGATCCGATAAATGGTTGATTTAGGTGCAATCTTACTAGCAGCAATATCCTTGCCTGTGAAGCCCTTTTGTGCAAAGCAATGATGACGGCACGTGTTTCCTTGCAGGCAACCATGGTTAACAGAGGAAGAACAATGATTTCAAGCACCACCCTCCTTTTAAAGCTTCCAGTCTGTTATTCTAACTCAATCAGCATGACAGAGTGATCTCCAGCCTTGTCCTTGTCAACACTCTCACCTGTGTTAACGAGAGAATCACTGACATGATGGCTGCTGGTCCTTTTGTGGCTGTTAGGCCTACTGCTGCTAGGTAGCTCTCTCTCTGCTCTCTCCCTCCCCTCTGTCTGTCCTTGATTGCAGGAGTGAAGTCTGGTGTGCGGGAGTCAGGGTTCCAGCTGCAGCTCATTCACCATAATCACCTCAGCCTTTAAGACCCGGTCAAACTTACCACTCATCGTCAGATCATAGTCAAGACGACCATGTTAGTCTCGCTGCCGACTCAACCTGTTTGTTTTCGCTCTTTGTGTTTTTGGCCTGTTCTATTTACTTTTCTCCTGTGCCACAGATTATTGGAACCTGACTCCTGCCTCCGCTTCACTCCTGCCACCACCATCCTGCTCTCCACTACCGGACCTCCCTTTTGAACTCACCACGGACACTAGGACATTACGGTACCACACCTGCCCTGACCTGGATCTGTTACCCTCCCTGTAACCTGGACTTGCTCTTCCCCTATTATTGGAAACCTGGACTATTGAACATTGTAAATAAACCTGTTAAACCTTCTCTGGCTTGGTGTACTTGTCTGCATTTGGGTTCTAATCCAGTTAAATCATGACAGTGGCAGGGCTGAAATGCAGTGGAAATGTTTTTGGAGGGATTAAGTTCATTTTCATGGCAAAGAGGGACTTTGCAATTAATTGCAATTCATCTGATCACTCTTCATGACATTCTGGAGTATATGCAAATTGCCATCATCAAAACTGAGGCAGCAGACTTCGTGAAAATTAGTATTTGTGTCATTCTCAAAACGTTTGACCATGACTGTACAAGCCCTTAACCAACAATGCAGTTCAAGAAAGAGTTAAGAAAATATTTACCAAATAAACTAATGTAAAAAATAATCAAAAGTAACACAATAAAATAATCCGGGTGGCCATTTGATTAATTGTTCAGCAGTCTTATGGCTTGGGGTTGGAAGCTGTTAAGGAGCCTTTTGGTCCTAGACTTGGTGCTCCGGTACCGCTTGCCATACGGTAGCAGAGAGAACAGTCTATGACTTGGGTGACTGGAGTCTTTGACAATTTTTTGGGCTTTCCTCTGACACCGCCTAGTATATAGGTCATGGATGGCAGGAAGCTTGGCCCCAGTGATGTACTGGGCCGTACTCACTACCCTCTGTAGCGCCTTACGGTCAGATGCCGAGCAGTTGCCATACCAGGCGGTGATGCAACCGGTCAGGATGCTCTCGATGGTGCAGTGTATAACTTTTTGAGGATCTGGGGACCCATGCCAAATCTTTTCAGTCTCCTGAGGGGGAAAAGGTGTTGTCGTGCCCTCTTCATGACTGTCTTTGTGTGTTTGGACCATGATAGTTGGTGTGGACACCAAGGAACTTGAAACTCTCGACCTGCTCCACTACAGCCCCATCGATGTTAATGGGGCCTGTTCGGCCCGCCTTTTCCTGTAGTCCATGATCAACTCCTTTGTCTTGCTCACACTGAGGGAGAGGCTGTTGTCCTGGCACCACACTGCCAGGTCTCTGACCTCCTCCCTATAGGCTGTCTCATCGTTGTCGGTGATCAGGCCTACCACTGTTGGTCGTCAGCAAACTTCATGATGGTGTTGGAGTCGTGTCCTGCTGGTAGGTGAACAGGGAGTACAGGAGGGGACTAAGTACGCACCCCTGAGGGGCCCCAGTGTTGAGGATCCGAAAATATCCTAAACTTTGAACATCCCACGGAGCACCATGAAATCCATTATTACAAAATTTTAAGAATATGGCACCACAATAAACCTGCCAAGAGAGGGCCGCCCACCAAAACTCAAGGACCAGGCGGAGATTGGAGTATCTGTCCATAGGACCACTTTAAGCCGTACACTCCACAGAGCTGGGCTTTACGGAAGAGTGGCCAGAAAAAAGACATTGCTTAAAGAAAAAAATAAGCAAACATGTTTGGTGTTCGCCAAAAGGCATGTGGGTGACTCCCCAAACATATGGAAGAAGGTACTCTGGTCAGATGAGACTAAAATTGAGCTTTTTGGCCATCAAGGAAAAAGCTATGTCTGGTGCAAACCCAACACCTCTCATCCCCCGAGAACACAATTCCCACAGTGAAGCATAGTGGTGGCAGCATCATGCTGTGGGGATGTTTTTCATCGGCATGGACTGGGAAACTGGTCAGCATTGAAGGAATGATGGATGGCGCTAAATATAGGGAAATTCTTGAGGGAAACCTGTTTCAGTCTTCCAGAGATTTGAGACTGGGACAGAGGTTCACCTTCCAGCAGGACAATGACCTTAAGCATACTGCTAAAGCAACACTTGAGTGGTTTAAGGGGAAACATTTAAATGTCTTGGAATGGCCTAGTCAAAGCCCAGACCTCAATCCAATTGAGAATCTGTGGTATGACTTAAAGATTGCTGTACACCAGCGGTGAATAGTTATGCAAGCTCAAGTTTTCTGTTTCTTTGTCTTATTTCTTGTTTGTTTCACACACAAAAATATTTTGCATCTTCAAAGTGGTAGGCATGTTGTGTAAATCAAATAATACAAACTCCAAATGCCATTGGGGGTGAATACTTTCGCAAGCCACTGTACGTACGGTCACTGTGGGGACGACGTTGTCTATGCACTTATTGATGAAGCTGATGACTGAGATGGTGTACTCCTCAATGCCATTGGATGAATCCCGGAACATATTCCAGTCTGTGCTAGCAAAACAGTCCTGTAGCGTAGCATCTGCGTCATCTGACCACTTCCGTATTGAGCGAGTCACTGATGCTTCCTGCTTTAGTTTTTGCTTGTAAGCAGGAATCAGAAGAATATAATTATGGTCATATTTGCCAAATGGAGGGTTAGAAAGAGCTTTCTATAGGTCTTCATTCATAGGCTAGGTTGTAGCAACCTTATGATGGGTATAGGGAACATTTGAGTATCATATAGTAGCCTAAACCTATCGCTGTTACGTTGAACTTGATAAATGGAATATGAATTACAGTCATCCAATATGCTGTAATAGAAAGAAGGCCATGCCCATTAAAAAAAAAGTGGCCTCCCTCATTTTAAACGGCACGACCGCCACTGGATAAAATGCAATTGTGTTTGTTGTCAGTAGCTTATGCCTGCCCATACCATAACCCCACCGCCACCATGGGGTGCTCTGTTCACAACATTGACATCAGCAAACCGCTCACTAACAGGGAAGCAAACATATTTGTGCTGAGAATTTTAGCAAAATAAGCTTTTTGTGCGCATGGAACAATTCTGGGATATTTTATTTCAGCTCATGAAACATGAGACCAACACTTTATATTTTTCGTTCATATTTTTGTTCAATGTAAAATAGCTATTTTCTTTCCAGTGTGATATTGAGCATAAAGTGATGGCTGGCCACCCGAACACACAGCATACAGTGCATTCGGAAAGTATTCAGACCCCTTGACTTTTTCCACATTTTGTTAGGTTACAGCCTTATTCTAAAATTCATTAAATTGTTTTTTTCCCTCATCAAGCTGTACGGAATACCCCACAATGACAAAGCAAAAACAGGTTTTTAGAAATGTTTGCTAATTTATAAAAAATGTAAAATAAAATGAAATATTACATTTACATAAGTATTCAGACCCTTTACTCAGTGCTATGTTGAAGCACCTTTGGCAGCGATTACAGCCTCGATCTTCTTGGGTATGACGCTACAAGCTTGGCACACCTTTATTTGGGGAGTTTCTCCCATTCTTCTCTGCAGATCCTCTCAAGCTCTGTCAGGTTGAATGGGGAGCTGCACAGCTATTTTCAAGTCTCTCCAGAGATGTTCGATCGGGCTCAAGCCTGGGCTCTGGCTGGGCCGCTCAAGGACATTCAGAAACTTGTCCCGAAGCTACTCCTGCGTTGTCTTGGCTGTGTGCTTAGGGTCATTGTCCTGTTAGAAGGTAAACCTTCGCCCCAGTCTGAGGTCCTGAGCACCCTGGAGCAGGTTTTCATCAAGTATCTCTCTGTACTTTGTTCCGAGTGACCATTGAGTTCTTGGTCACCTCCCTGACCAAGGCCCTTCTCCCCCGATTGCTCAGTTTGGACGGGATGCCAGCTCTAGGAAGAGGGTTGTTGGTTCCAAACTTCTTCCATTTAAGAATGATGGAGGCCACTGTGTTCTTGGGGACCTTCAATGCTGCATAAATGTTTTGGTACCCTTCGCCCAGATCTGTGCCCCGACACAATCCTGTCTCGGAGCTCTACGGACAATTCCTTCGACCTCATGTCTTGGTTTTTGCTCTGACATGCACTGTCAACTGTGGGACCTTATATAGACAGGTGTGTGCCTTTCCAAATCATGTCCAATCAATTGAATTTACCACAGGTGGACTCAAATCAAGTTGTAGAAACATCTCAAGGATGATCAATGGAAACAGGATGCACCTGAGCTCAATTTCGAGTCTCATAGCAAAGGGTCTGAATACTTACGTAAATAAGGTGTTTCTGTTTTTTGTTTTTTTATCAATTTGCAAACATTTCTATAAACCTGTTTTTGCTTTGTCATTATGGGGTATTGTGTGTAGATTGATGAGGATTATATTTTATTTTAATCATTTTTAGAATTGGCTTAACTTAACAAAATGTGGAAAAAGGGAAGGTGTCTGAATACTTTCCGAATGCACTGTATACATGCACTGACCTCACTTTATAACAGAAGCTTTCTTCCTTTACAATAAATCAAGGTTAGTTACAGTGCCTTCAGAAAGTATTCATACCCCTTGACTTATTCCACATTTTGTGTTACAGCCTGAATTCAAAATAGATTAAACCGATTTTTTTTCTCTCACCCATCTACACACAATACCTCATAATGCCAAACTGAAAACATGTTTTTAGAAATGTTCACAAATTCATTGAAATGTAAATACAGAAATATATAATTTACATAAGTATTCACACCCCTGAATCAACACTTTGTAGAAGCACCTTTGACAGCCATTACAGCTGTGAGTCTTTCTGGGTAAATCACTAAGAGCTTTCCACACCTGGGCTGTGCAACATTTACCCATTATTCTTTTCAAAATTCTTCAAGCTCTGTCAAATTGGTTGTTGATCATTGCTTGACAACCATTTTCAGGTCTTGCCATAGATTTTCAAGTAGATTTAAGTAAAAACTGTAACTCGGCCACTCAGGAACATTCACTGTCTTCTTGGTAATCAACTCCAGTGTAGATTAAGGACAAAAAGTGAATTGTTTAACCAATTTTTTTGCAGACTACTTTAGTGCCTAGTTGCAAACATGATGCAAGTTTTCTCCAATCACAGCCATTAAACTCTCTAACTGTTCACTTTGTGAGTTCATGCAACTTATTATGTGACTTGTTAAGCACATTTTTACTCCTGAATTTATTTAGGTTTTCCATAACAAAGGGGTTGAATACAGCTTTCAATTTCAAAAAACATAATCCCACTTTGACATTATGGGGTATTGTGTGTAGGCCAGTGAAAAAAAATCTAAATTTAATCAATTTTAATTTCAGGCTGTAACACAACAGACTTTTGAGAAAGTCAAGGGGTGTGAATACTTTCTGGGCAAATTAATCATAATCTTGTTGTTTTTCCAGGCAGACTAAGAATAGCCCCACTGTCAAAGTACAATAGTGGAGGTTAAACCATGCCAGGGGCAAGGAGAGGCTTCCTAAAGAGAGTCTGTAGGCCAACTCACTGCTGCCACTAACCTCTGGCTGTATAAGGCTGGACTTTGGCTGTTTACATCTTTATAAAGGCAGAACAACCAAGACTGAATATTTATTTGGTTTTGGTTGATTGATTACTTTGTCCACCCGTTGGTTTGCAGATTGATTGATCGATCAACTGAAGGTCGAGAAAACCAGAGGATTTTGAGAGAATCACTCTAGCGAAACAAAAATAATAAATTGTCTTTCTTTGGATGAATAACACAATGTGGAAATGGAAAGGTAACCTTATAGAAGATGATCATTTATATACGGTTCACAATGCTGTTGATAGCTTATTTGTCTTTAGTGTATATGTCAGGCTTGCTTTATAGGACTCATGTGAGGCAGGATGTCCAGACAGAATATCCAGCTGTGAGACACACAACACAGTAACATGCATCTATACCTCCACCAATGGACTGTATGTATGGTATTATTTTAAAGCCTTGAGCTCCCTCTTCTGGTTCAAATCACAGCAGCATCTTGCTCCTAGACCTGTGTTTACATTTACATTTACATTTTAGTCATTTAGCAGACGCTCTTATCCAGAGCGACTTACAGTTAGTGAGTGCATACATTATTATTTTTCATACCCCCCGTGGGAATCGAACCCACAACCCTGGCGTTGCAAACGCCATGCTCTACCAACTGAGCTACATCCCTGCCGGTCATTCCCTTCCCTACCCGGGACGACGCTGGGCCAATTGTGCGCCGCCCCATGGGTCTCCCGGTCGCGGCCGGCTACGACAGAGCCTGGATATGAACCAGGATCTCTAGTGGCACAGCTAGCACTGCGATTCAGTCCCTTAGACCACTGCGCCACTCGGGAAACTCATCCTCCAGTCTATGGACCCGTGCCAGTTTGTGGGATGTTGCTGACAGTTCCCTGAAATGTTTTACTGATACTAAGGGATGGATCGAAATTTACAGAATGGTTACCTGGAGGAAAATGGGGGAGGGTCATACTTTTTCAATTTCAGTCAAGGGGAGGGTTTAGTATTTTTTAAATCTAGTCCAATGGAGGGTCATGTAATTTGTTATTGATGAAATTGCAATATTTTTGTTTTAGAATTTAAAATATGTTTTAGAATTAGTTGCTTATTAGGCTATATATGGATGTGTGCCCTGATGCCGCCCCTCATCTCTGATTCTCCGCTGGGTGCTCAATATCAAGTGAGCCTATAGGCTGTTTAGTGTGGTCTCAATCAAATGATCCATAGCCTATAGGCTATAGGCTACGAAGTGCATGCTCAGAGAAAAACAGAGCAAAGTTATATTTCTAAGATAGCTGCTGGGATGGTGTAGATAAAACTAGGCTTCACTACACACTGCAATGGATATTCCAACCCTGAGCCCCGGCCTGCTCTGCTCTTGCTGATCAAAAACGTGTTAGTGTCCTGCCTGCCAAACCAATGGCTGTGCAGTGCAGGCCTACGGTGGCAGTTCAGGAGGAGAGTCAAAGGCTTCTTCCGAAAATTATTTTTGGTTAGGCCTAGTCTTGTGCGCGGACTAGACTATAGCCTATGTTCTGTTCAGTTTGAGAAGGAGAGCGCGAAGATTAGAAGGAGGACTGGAGGTCAAATTTGTTAGCTTGCTACTACTATAATTGATGTTATTAAAAACAATATGTTTCTTGCCCATGATGTATTTATCAGAGTTATTGACCTCACAATAAGCCACATTTGAGTAACTTACATTGTGGTGCTGAAACTTGAAGCAGCAGCTGCCGCACAATCAATCGAAAATGGACAGCTCATGGTGCTGAAAGAAGGCAAATTCGAGTAGGCATTATTCATTTCAACGTCTTCATTTTAATTAGACTTTACTAACAAGTGGGCTTTGTGTTGGAGCCTATTTCTTCCTATTTAAGAAATAAGAGGTAGGCCTACCTGTTTGACAGACAAAATTAGGTTATAGGCTGCTATATCCATAGATTTGGAGGTCAATTCCTCCACCCACCATGCACTCTTTAAATAGCCTACCTCCGTGTCAGTGAAGGGCTGTTAATTTAAAACCAAGACTCAAGTTTAGGGGGTATAAGAGGGTATGCCTCAGGCCTACCTTTCATGAAAGAAAATGGCAAAAAAAACACAGGCCTATGCTTTGTTAGCTTAAGATTTTTTTTTTTACAATTATATAAAGTGATATATAACAGTGCTTTGGTCAGCGATGCTTTATGCTAGAAACAAGCTGTACAATACCTGGGAAAGACGGGACTCCAATGAATATGGGGATATCATTGTTCTGTTTCTTTGACATTCAGAGGCGAAGCTGCAACCTTCTATAGCCAAGGAGACAAAACATTGTCTTTGCTTGGGAAGTAATCAATTCTGTCACTACCAATTGATTAAGGTATTTACTTTCTGTACAATAGAATATGTTTAAACCCAGACAGCTTTTGGGGAAACCCTTGTGACCTTCTCTCGTTGGGTTAAGCAAAGGAGGAAAAGTAGCCAGCAGTTAGTTAAAGCTTACATTTTTCAGTGTTGGTACGCCTACTCTGTCTGGGGTGGAAAGGTAGGCCTAATTTTTTTTACCATGCTCAGATTCCTAATGCAGTCTGTCTCAGATTTAATTATTTTGCAAACAGGGACAGTTTCATTGCAAACAAGACACATTGATTTGGCATTAGATATATATGATAAGATGAATGCATAGGCCTATCTCTCTGTCCATTCTTATTAGCCTGTAATTTCAGTAATTTGTGTGGTATTAAAAAAGATTCTGATAATATGTACAATTACGTAGAATTGCATGAAATGATTATAAAAGGGAATTTTTTTCTCTGACCTGCAAACACGAATATAGATTCATGCAATGCTTTTACTATAAAGGACATATTTCCACCTGTACTCTTGTCCACAGTGGTCTGCGAATCCACAAACTTTTGACCCGAGCCCTGTGCGCTATAAAATATTCTGCGTTGCCATGTAATGCTTTCAGGACGAATAACAGTTTCTAAGGCTCTGGTCTGTCCAAGAAGTGAGGGTAAATGGTAGGCATGTTCTCTGCTATCTGCTTTATGTTTCAATTACATTACATGAATTACAGTACATGACCAAAAGTATGTGGACACCTGCTCGTCGAACATCTCATTCCAAAGTCAGCTGCATTAATATGGAGTTGGTCCCCCCTTTGCTGCTAAAACAGCCTCCACTCTTCTGGGAAGGCTTTCCAGTAGATGTTGGAACATTGTAGTCGGGCACTGATGTTGGGCGATTAGGCCTGGTCGGCGTTCCAATTCATCCCAAAGATGTTCGATGGGGTTAAGGTCAGTGCTCTGTGCAGGCCAATCAAGTTCTTCCACACTGATCTCGACAAACCATTTCTGTATGGACCTCACTTTGTGCACAGGGGCATTGTCATGCTGAAACAGGAAAGGGCCTTCCCCAAACTGTTGCCACAAAGTTGGAAGCACAGAATCGTCTAGAATGTATGCTCTAGCGCAGCGTTTCCCAAACTCGGTCCTCGGGACCACAAGGGGTGCACGTTTTGGTTGTTGCCTAACGCTACACAGCTGATTCAAATTATCAAAGCTTGATGATTAGTTGATTATTTGAAATCAGCTGTGTAGTGCTAGGGCAAAGCCCAAAATGTGCACCCCTTGGGGTCCCAAGGATAGAGATTGGGAAACGCTGCTCTAGCGTTAAGATTTCCCTTCACTGGAAGTAACCCGAACCATGAAAAACAGCCCCAGACCAATATACCTCCTCCACCAAACTTTACAGTTGCCACTATGCATTGGGGCAGGTAGCGTTCTCCTGGCATCCGCCAAACCCAGATTCGTCCGTCAGACTGCCAGATGGTGAAGTGTGA
The DNA here is from genome assembly GCF_964263955.1 of Coregonus lavaretus. NCBI lineage: Eukaryota > Metazoa > Chordata > Actinopteri > Salmoniformes > Salmonidae > Coregonus > Coregonus lavaretus. Next base: position 75,106 of record NW_028156499.1, read on the forward strand.
TTCATCACTCCAGAGAACGCGTTTCCACTGCTCCAGAGTCCAATGGCGGCGAGGTTTACACCACTCCAGCCGACGCTTGGCATTGCACATGGTGATCTTAGGCTTGTGTGCGGCTCCTCGGCCATGGATACCCATTTCATGAAGCTCCTGACGAACAGTTATTGTACTGACATTGCTTCCAGTTTGGAACTCGGTAGTGAGTGTTGCAACCGAGGACAGACAATTTTTACATGCTATGTGCTTCAGCACTCTGCGGTCCCATTCTGTGAGCTTGTGTGGCCTACCACTTTCTCCTAGACCTTTCCACTTCACAATAACAGCACTTACAGTTGACCGGGGGAGCTCTAGAAGGGCAGAAATTTGACGAACTGACTTGTTGGAAAAGTGGCATCCTATGACGGTGCCACGTTGAAAGTCACTGAGCTCTTCAGTACGGGCCATTCTACTGCCAATGTTTGTCTATGGAGATTGCATGGCTCTGTGCTCGATTTTATACACCTGTCAGCAATGGGTGTGGCAGGAGGAGCTAGCATGTTGGAGTGAACGGCTGTGTTTGAGAGAGGCTCCCGCAACTTTTTATGAAATTAACTTAACCTACTTTACCGCATTTTTTTACACCATAAGTCTCTTTTTAATACAATATTGTAACTTTTTATGTGAACATGTCGAGTAATAGGCGCCAAAAGGACAATAAATCCTCATCGGAGGCCTCCTCCCCACCAAACTACTGAGGGATACAATGGGATCGGAAGTTTTGGCTTCGGTTCCGCAGCTGGACCGTGCACATCGCGCTCTTGTCCCCCTGTCTGGACCGGGCCAATGTCCTCGCCCAGTAATAATCTGTTGTCACAGGTTCAAGACCAAGGATCTTACATAAAGGACATCCCTTCCGTGTCTATGATGATTACGCGCCCGATGTGGCAAAGCATCGCGCCGGCTCCAGAGATGTCATTACCAAACTCTACAAACTCCATCTCCGCCCAGCCTTGCTCTTCCCTGCCAGACTCAGAATTTCCGCTCCTTCAGGTGAGAAGATTTGGCTCTCATCGGTTTTGGATGCAGATAAGTTTATCTGGGAATATACACCAGTCCCCCGTACGGGTTAGAGCGCCTTGTCATTGTGTATTAGGGTCTGCTCATGGACTCGAATCCATACTGTGCCATAGCGGGTGAAATCTAATTAAACATTTTCAGCAAGGGCTGCCGACTGAAGTTTTATTGTTGCTCCCGGACATGTAAGACGCTGATCCGTCCACTGAAGGGCGATCGGAGCTTTCATTTCACTTTCATTCTGGCTGGAAGACTGACCTGTTGTTGGAGTTAAGAGCAATGCCTGTTTGAGTGGCTTGCCAGGTTTGATCATTGACACTTCCGGATGGATATCCTTATATTCCCCCATTTTTGTTTCGTTATTTATTTCTCAATTATTACTTATAATTATTATTATTATCATACCTTTTATTTATTGTTTGCACGGGACCGGTGGTAATGGTTGGGGCGGGGCAGACGGGGTGGCATCAGACACCTAGAAATCATGTTGGTGTTTTGTGCCGTTCCGCTGGTTCTGCTTCAGTCATTGCCGCGGGCCCGTTCTCCCCATTAGGTTCCCACCAGCCTCCTGTGGTGTTTGTGTATGTATGTATATATGTGTGTGTACATATAATTATTATTTGTACTTTATTTTTTTCTTATTATTTTCTTATTATTATGTATGTGTATATTTTAATTTAGTTTAGATTGTTATTTTTTGGTATAAATGTTTATGTGTGTATATACGTATGTGTATGTGTGTATATGTATGTACAGTTGAAGTCGGAAGTTTACATACACTTAGGTTGGAGTCATTAAAACTCGTTTTTCAACCACTCCACAATTTTCTTGTTAACAAACTATAGTTTTGGCAAGTCGGTTAGGACATCTACTTTGTGCATGACACAAGTAATTTTTCCAACAACTGTTTGCAGACAGATTATTTCACTTATAATTCACTGTATCACAATTCCAGTGGGTCAGAAGTTTACATACACTAAATTGACTGTGCCTTTAAACAGCTTGGAAAATTCCAGAAAATGATGTCATGGCTTTAGAAGCTTCTGATAGGCTAATTGACACCATTTGAGTCAATTGGAGGTGTCCCTGTGGATGTATTTCAAGGCCTACCTTCAAACTCAGTGCCTCTTTGCTTGACATTATGGGAAAATTAAAAGAAATCAGCCAAGATTTCCAAACGCCTGAATGTACCACGTTCATCTGTACAAACAATAGTCGCAAGTATAAACACCATGGGTGCGAAAAGTGCAAATCAATCCCATAACAACAGCAAAGGACCTTGTGAAGATGCTAGAGGAAACAGGTACAAAAGTATCTATATCTACAGTAAAACGAGTCCTATACCGATATAACCTGAAAGGCCGCTCAGCAAGGAAGAAGCCACTGCTCCAAAACCGCCATCAAAAAGCCAGACTATGGTTTGCAACTGCACATGGGGACAAAGATTGTACTTTTTGGAGAAATGTCCTCTGGTCTGATGAAACAAAAATAGAACTGTTTGGCCATAATGACCATCGTTATGTTTGGAGGAAAAAGGGGGTTGCTTGCAAGCCGAAGAACACCATCCCAACCGTGAAGCACAGGGGTGGCAGCATCATGCTGTGGGGGTGCTTTGCTGCAGGAGGGACTGGTGCACTTCACAAAATAGATGGCATCATGAGGAAGGAAAATTATGTGGAAATATTGAAGCAACATCTCAAGACATCAGTCAGGAAGTTAAAGCTTGGTCGCAAATGGGTCTTCCAAATGAACAATGAGCCCAAGCATACTTCCAAAGTTGTGGCAAAATGGCTTAAGGACAACAAAGTCAAGGTATTGGAGTGGCCATCACAAAGCCCTGACCTCAATCCTATAGAAACTTTGTGGGCAGAACTGAAAAAGCGTGTGCGAGCAAGGAGGCCTACAAACCTGACTCAGTTACACCAGCTCTGTCAGGAGGAATGGGCCAAAATTCACCCAACTTATTGTGGGAAGCTTGTGGAAGGCTACCAAAAACGTTTGACCCAAGTTAAACAATTTAAAAGCAATGCTACCAAATACTAATTGAGTGTATGTAAACTTCTGAACCCCTCGGAATGTGATGAAAGAAATAAAAGCTGAAATGAATCATTCTCTCTACTATTATTCTGACATTTCACATTCTTAAAATAAAGTGGTGAACCTAACTGACCTAAGGCAGGGCATTTTTAATAGGATTAAATGTCAGGAATTGTGAAAAACTGAGTTTAAATGTATTTGGCTAATGTGTATCTAAACTTCCGACTTCAACTGTATGTATATGTGTGTATATGTATGTATGTATGTATATATATGTATGTGTGTGTGTATGTATAAATAATTGTAGTTTATATTTATTATTATAATTTGTAACGTGTTTTTTTTTGTTGATTGGGGGTACGTTTAATTTAGCAAGATCCTTGTTCCGATCTCCCAACCTACAATATGTAAACGTATGCTGTCTATATCGGTTGCTGATGGTTTATGTTTAGACCGGCATTGCTCAGCAATATAACCTTGAGCTGTTATATCTTGCTTATCTCATGAGTCGATCCAGGATGGCACTTAAGTGCGTAATATGTTCACTTTGCAACTTATTCTGTTTTGGTTTATTAGATGCTAAATGAACACTTGATTTGCGGGAGCCTCCTCAGTTCATATGTTAGTAGACGTTCTAGGATAGTGAGAGGTGAACGTATATTTGGGATTTTATTTTTGTTTTACCTCTCGTTCGAGGTTGCGCCGTGCATTTTTGGCATCGGCCAGACAGTGTTTTTTATTTTTATTTTGTATAATTTTTTTCTATTTGTATATACACTGCTCATAAAAATAAAGGGAACACTAAAATAACACATCCTAGATCTGAATGAATGAAATAATCTTATTAAATACTTTTTTCTTTACATAGTTGAATGTGCTGACAACAAAATCACACAAAAATTATCAATGGAAATCAAATGTATCAACCCATGGAGGTCTGGATTTGGAGTCACCCTCAAAATTAAAGTGGAAAACCACACTACAGGCTGATCCAACTTTGATGTAATGTCCTTAAAACAAGTCAAAATGAGGCTCAGTAGTGTGTGTGGGCTCCACGTGCCTGTATGACCTCCCTACAATGCCTGGGCATGCTCCTGATGAGGTGGCGGATGGTCTCCTGAGGGATCTCCTCCCAGACCTGGACTAAAGCATCCGCCAACTCCTGGACAGTCTGTGGTGCAACGTGGCGTTGGTGGATGGAGCGAGACATGATGTCCCAGATGTGCTCAATTGGATTCAGGTCTGGGGAATGGGCGGTCCATAGCATCAATGCCTTCCTCTTGCAGGAACTGCTGACACACTCCAGCCACATGAGGTCTAGCATTGTCTTGCATTAGGAGGAACCCAGGGCCAACCGCACCAGCATATGGTCTCACAAGGGGTCTGAGGATCTCATCTCGGTACCTAATGGCAGTCAGGCTACCTCTGGCGAGCACATGGAGGGCTGTGCGGCCCCCCAAAGAAATGCCACCCCACACCATGACTGACCCACCACCAAACCGGTCATGCTGGAGGATGTTGCAGGCAGCAGAACGTTCTCCACGGCGTCTCCAGACTCTGTCACGTCTGTCACGTGTGCTCAGTGTGAACCTGCTTTCATCTGTGAAGAGCACAGGGCGCCAGTGGCGAATTTGCCAATCTTGGTGTTCTCTGGCAAATGCCAAACGTCCTGCACGGTGTTGGGCTGTAAGCACAACCCCCACCTGTGGACGTCGGGCCCTCATACCACCCTCATGGAGTCTGTTTCTGACCGTTTGAGCAGACACATGCACATTTGTGGCCTGCTGGAGGTCATTTTGCAGGGGTCTGGCAGTGCTCCTCCTGCTCCTCCTTGCACAAAGGTGGAGGTAGCAGTCCTGCTGCTGGGTTGTTGCCCTCCTATGGCCTCCTCCACGTCTCCTGATGTACTGGCCTGTCTCCTGGTAGCGCCTCCATGCTCTGGACACTACGCTGACAGACACAGCAAACCTTCTTGCCACAGCTTGCATTGATGTGCCATCCTGGATGAGCTGCACTACCTGAGTCACTTGTGTGGGTTGTAGACTCCGTCTCATGCTACCACTGGAGTGAAAGCACCGCCAGCATTCAAAAGTGACCAAAACATCAGCCAGGAAGCATAGGAACTGAGAAGTGGTCTGTGGTCACCACCTGCAAAACCAGTCCTTTATTGGGGGGTGTCTTGCTAATTGCCTATAATTTCCACCTGTTGTCTATTCCATTTGCACAACAGCATGTGACATTTATTGTCAATCAGTGTTGCTTCCTAAGTGGACAGTTTGATTTCACAGAAGTGTGATTGACTTGGAGTTCCATTGTGTTGTTTAAGTGTTCCCTTAATTTTTTTGAGCAGTGTACTTGTTAAAGGTTGGTTGAGGGGGGAGGTTGGTGGACAGGGTGGAGAGTAAGGGTGCTTGCTGGGGGGGAGGGATCGGTTGGATACTGCTCGAGTCTAGATGCTACATATGCTGCTCTTGATAGTTTGGTGCACTTTCATACCTTTTTATTGAGTTACACGTTATGCAGGCCACCATAGGAACTACAAACGAGAGGAGGGCGGGGTTTACATTTACTTCCTGGAATGTCAAGGGATTAAACGAACCAATTAAGAGAGGCAAGGTCCTAGCCCACTTGAAATCACTCTCGTCTGATATTATATTTTTGCAAGAAATCCATCTGAAAAATAATTCTCATAGCACACTTAAATGTAGGTGGGTAGGTCAAGTGCATCATTCTAACTTCTCCGCCAAAACGAGAGGCACAGCGATTCTGGTACGGAAAGGAATTCCCTTTCTACATAAAAACACTATTCCGGATAAAGAGGGTCGCTATGTGATCATAATAGGAGAGATCCATTCTACTTCTGTAACTCTACTGAATATCTATGGGCAAACATTGATAACCCCACATTTTTCAAAAGAGTAATTGCCCTGATTCCAGATATCTCCCATACTAACCTGGTCATTGGAGGGGACCTTACTTATTTGATATTTGGAGGATCTCCAACCCAACGGGTAGGGAATACCTTTTACTCTCATGTTCAATGTTTATACCCGAATTGACTACTTTTTGGTTGATGCAAAATTACTCTCTTATACCTGTAATGTGAGGTATCATGATATTATAATCTCTGACCACAGTCCACTGACCTTTTCCCTGAGATTGGATGACATCGTATCAAACGAGAGGGTCTGGAGGTTGAATCCTCAGCTCCTCACAGAACCAACATTTTGTGAACATCTTCAAGACCAAATTACATGTTTCTTTGATACCAACGACAACACAGAGACTTGTGGGAAACACTGAAGACTTATTTTAGAGGCTGTCTCATCTCCTTTGAGTAGGCAAAGCAGAGAAAAATTAATAGAATTGGAGGGACACATTCACTTGGAGTAGGCAAAGCAGAGAAAAATTAGTAGAATTGGAGGGACAAATTCACTTACTGGATAGGGAGAATGCTAGTCATCCATCTATGGAGAAACATGAAAAAATAACCGCTTTAACATTTGAATATAATCAGATTCTCCCAGCTAAAATTGCCAAATCTTTTCTCTATGCCAAGCAAAAATATTTTGAGTTTAGTGACAAACCACACAAATTACTTGCCAGACAACTTCGAAAAACTGAGATTGACCGAATGATTCACAAAGTTAAATCTGCAACTGGGGAATTACTCTCTTCCCCCAAGGACATCAATGACAGATTCCGTCAGTTATACAAGACTCTATATGCATCTAAAGCAGATCCTAACCACTTAATTATGCAAAACTTTTTGGAGGACAATAATCTCCATGCCCTGAACCAGGACGATTCTAACTTCCTGAATAAGGAAATATCTCTTGGAGAAATTCGAGAAACCATTAAATCTCTAAAGAGTGGCAAGACCCTGGGCCCAGATCGGTTCCCTGGTGAATTCTATAAAACATTCAGCAACATGCTCTCTCCCTACCTGCACAAAATGTTGGTTCAGGCCAATGAGGATGGAGCTCTCCCACCTACTTTGGATGAGGCGTTTATTACAGTTATACATAAAAAGAGTAAAGATCCGGAAGAGGTAGGGTCATACAGACCAATATCTCTCCTCAATACAGACCAAAAGATTTTAGCAAAAACTCTGGCTAACAGGCTTAGCACCTTAGTGGGCAAAGTGGACCAGCCCAGCTTTATCCCTAACAGAAACTAATTCTTCAATCTCAGGCGCCTCTTCAACATTATGTACTGTATTCTCAGAGGTTACCCAACGTGGACCTTGCCATTATATCTCTTGATGCCAAAAAGGCCTTTGAACAAGTTGAGTGGTCCTATCTACTTAAGGTCCCACAGAAATGTCATATTGGAGATGGGTTCATAAAATGGATCCAGCTTTTATATAGGAACCCTCACCCTTTATACAGAGAATACTCACTAACCAATCATTATCGCCCCGATTTAACCTTTATAGAGGGACAAGGCAGGGTTGTGCGCTGTCACCTCTGCTTTTTGCTCTAGCCATTGAACCTCTCGCTCAGGCGATCAGATCTCATGCAGCAATACACTGCTATAATACTAAAGATTCTCTAAATAAGATTTCTCTATACGGGATACAGAATAAATTGGAACAAGAGCGAATTAATGCCCATACAGTTGCAAAACCCCTCTTGGTTAGAACTTCTTCCATTTAAGTTATCTTCACATACATTTTCCTATCTAGGAATTGTAGTTACCAAACAATACTCCTCTCTATTTAAAGAGAATTTCCCCCCTCTGATGCAAAAACTCAAGGCAAACATATAATTTTGGAGAACTCTCCCAATTTCCCTGCTCTGAAGAATGAATGCCATTAAAATGGTCTTCCTCCCACAACTGCTTTACCTATTTCAGAACATCCCAGTATTCATACCTAAGTCCTTCCATAAACAACTGGACTCAATTATCAATCCATTCATCTGGGATTATAAAACACACAGGATAGGTTAAAAAAAACACCTCTGTAAATCCAAGATGGAAGGAGGATTGTCTCTCCCAAATGTTATATTTTACTATTGGGCCGTTAACCTCCGTGATGTTACGTTTTGGCTGGATGACGTACTTCCGTCACCCAGCTGGCTTAGTATGGAGCATGAGGATTGCCACCCCTTCTCTATTGGTGCCGTGATTTTGTCCACTTTATAGTAACAATCCTATTATACATAGCACAGTCCGAATCTGGAAGCAAATTAAGGTCCACTTTGACCTTAGACCAATATCATTCCTGCTCCCTATTGCGAGGAATCCCTCCTTTGCCCCCTCTAACCATGATAACACCTTTGAGCGATGGGGAGAGCTAGGGATAAATACCATAGGGGATCTATATATAGAAGGGACCTTTTGCCTCCTTTGATTTGCTGAGGGAAACCTATAATCTTCCCAGAAGTAACTTTTTCAGATACCTATAGATTAGAGACTATTTTAGAAAACATCTTCTGGCATTTGGAAAAGCTAAACCTTTCATGTTTGACGGATGCATAAAAATATGTCCCACCTCAGGCAAACTGATATCTCGTCTAAATGAGGCTTTTCAATCTGTTAGCACACCTTCTACAGATGCCATTAAGGCAAAATGGGAGGAAGAGCTAGGGACTGACATTTCTGTGGCAGACTGGGAAGATAGCTTGGAGTATATCCACACCTGCTCCATTAACTCCAGACATTGTCTCATACAATTCAAGGTATTACACAGATTACACTACTCCAAAACTAAGCTGCGTAGGATATTTCCTGATAACTCCCTTATGTGTGATACATGTCATGCTGCGGAGGGTACACTACTCCACTGCTTTGCCCTATGCTCTAAATTGTCTGGTTATTGGTGTGGAATTTTTTGGATCCTCTCTGAAGTTCTCAAGACTTCAATTGACCCAGACCCGCTTATGATCATCCTGGGAGTGTCAGAAACCCTGAACAGATTAACCAACCCCCCAAAACAACTCATCTCTTAGTCTCATTGCGGCTAAAAAATTAATCTTGTTGTTTTAGATAAGAAGGAAGCTCCCTCTACCAAATTATGGCTCAGCGATTTGGCAAACAATTATATATATTCTGAGCAATAAATTATCAACATTTGATCAGATCTGGCAGCCTCTCTTACTTGGACCATCCGGCGCTGTGAATTTTTACATTTTAACGCACTCTCACTTGTAATATTTTAATCTACCCTTAGGCAGCGTGTGTTTGCCCCGGCACCCGAGCAGTGGGGGGGGGGGGGGACGGACATACGGACGGACGGACGGACGGACGGACGGACGACTATGACGACATCTGCCCTCTTTCTCTTTGTATGTCCTAATTCTGTAGGTCTTATTTTGTATTATTTATTTTGTACCTAGAACTCTGGGTATTTTTGTATCTGTCTGCTCTTTTATGTTTATATAAGAATTGCATACTTGTCTTTTCTACAAAATACCTAAACACAATTATTGTGTGTGTTCAATAAAAAATATTTGAACGAGCAATGGGTGTGGCTGAAATAGCCAAATCCATTCATTTGAAGGGGTGTCCACATACTTTTGAGTATAGGGGAGGGTCACTTGTTTTTTTTTCAAGAGTTCATGGGAGGGTTTAGGTAAAATATGGGATGTCCATCCATTTTCATTTCAGAGAGGTCCGTTTTTCCAATCCTTATTACAGATAACGTTCACTCCCTAATTTAGTCAGTTATACAGTGCTAGGTTCAATATTGGAGGAAAAGCCATAGCTTGCCGGTCCCAGACACACAACGGACAGCATTGCCAGTCCCTGGAACGAACAAAGTTGAGAATCACATACTGTTCTAGATGATGAGAGTTGAAACAAAAGTCAATACAATACAATCTTGCCACTATGCATTCAACAAACAACATGGCGGGTTAGATCCACTGGGTCAGAGACAAATGGCGTGTTCAAAACAACTGGGAGCTCGGAACTTGGAAATCTCCGACTTCAGTGTGTTCACAACAACTGGGAACTCGGGGGAAAAAACGAGTTCAATGGTCATCCAACTCGGGAAGTCGGGCCTCTTTCTAGAGCTCCGACTTTCTGACTTGAAGATCACTGACGTCATGATTTGACCTTGTTTTTTTTTTCCGAGTTCCCAGTTGTTTTGAACGCGGCAATAGATAGCCTATGATACAGCCTAACCTACAGTTTATCCTCAGCTGTTGATTTTTTTGGGTGCGCATTGTCCCCCCTTCACTTTATGAGTCCTCAGATCCTCAAAAAATTATACAGCTGCACCATCGAGAGCATCCTGACTGGTTGCATCACCGCCTGGTATGGCAACTGCTTGGCCTCCGACCGCAAGGCACTACAGAGGGTAGTGCGTACGGCCCAGTACATCACTGGGGCCAAGCTTCCTGCCATCCAGGACCTCTATACCAGGCGGTGTCAGAGGAAGGCCCTCAAAATTGTCAAAGACTCCAGCCACCCTAGTCATAGACTGTTCTCCCTGCTACCGCACGGCAAGCGGTACCGGAGTGCCAAGTCTAGGTCCAAAAGATTTCTCAACAGCTTTTACCCCCAAGCCATAAGACTCCTGAACAGCTAATCATGGCTACCCGGACTATTTGCACTGCCCCCCCACCCCATCCTTTTTACGCTGCTGCTACTCTGTTAATTATTTATGCATAGTCACTTTAACTCTACCCACATGTACATATTACTTCAACTATCTCAACTAGCCGGTGCCCCCGCACATTGACTCTGCACCGGTACCCCCCCTGTATATATAGCCTCCCTACTGTTATTTTATTTTACTTCTGCTCTTTTTTTCTCAACACTTTTTTTGTTGTTGTTTTATTTTTACTTTTTTGTTAAAATAAATGCACTGTTGGTTAAGGGCTGTAAGTAAGCATTTCACTGTAATGTCTGCACCTGTTGTATTCGGCGCATGTGACCAATACATTTTGATTTGATTTGATTTGATCTAGTTATGCATCTTTACGTCATCTTAAAGCTTTTACTTGAGCCCTGTATTTACTTCAATGGCAGATCCAAGACCAAAGGAATTGGTTAATCTAACGTATGCTTCTAACTAGCTTTACTACATTGATCCAAATCACACGTTGCTGTTGATTTAATCCTTGAAGAAAAAAAATCACATTTATGAATCTGGCGTTACCTCTGCAGAGCAGACGTGCTGTGTGACGTGGCAGAATGGGCGGAAGGGGTTGTTTGTGTTTTGGTTCGAGTAAAGGGGAAGTTGCGAGAAGAAAGAAAAAGGAGGAGACGTGATCGGGGTTGTTGAAATTATTCGTATGTTCAACAATACGTATCTGTCCGCACTGCGACCTTTATTTTGTGTATAGACTCTTGTGTGGTATTCTGTGTTCGTAAACCGCCTGGCTCTCAGGTATAGTAAGCGAAATGGTGTGAGAAGTTGTACATTTCAGCTCGTTAGTTGTCATTAGGCTAGCTTAGCTAGCTTGAAATGCTAACATTGACGTCTGGTGAGAAATGAAAAAAATAGGCCGTGGCCCCGACTTGGGAAGAGCCCTAACATCGGTTTTGTCATTTCATCGTTCCGACTCAAACCGTGTTCATGATGTTATTTATTGGTTGTGTTGATCATGTGTGGATATGGGTTCGTCATCTGATTCTGCTTGCTAGTTAGCTTATTGAAAATGTAGTTAGCCAGCCAGCTCCATCATCACATTCGCAATCTGACATGTTTTTCTAACGTTAGCTTCCACCCAGTCACCTAGCTAGCTGCTTAACAATACGGTCAGTAATCAGGGAGTAGGTAGGTAGCACACGTTAGCAATTCAGATTTTGATGTAGATAGTTAGCTGGCTAGTTACCTGGCTTGCTAATAACCTAGCTAGCAAGCTAACGTTAATTGGGTTAGCATTTGCGTCTATTTGGAAAATGGCGTGCTCTCAATTTCCTAGCTAGCTACTCTAGCTTCGAAAATAAAGCGAAGAGTAGCTCACGTTAGCTATGCTAATTTAGTACATTGTTGGAAGTTTGAACAATCCATGCTAGCACTGCAGAGATTCATAACAGTGCTGGTTGAGTCACTTCCCACCTCGAAAGCAACAGCCAGTACAGGCCGTTGGCATTGCTGTTAGCCTATTGCGCATGTTTACTTTATACTTTTTTGCTATTATATTCGCTAGATGTAGGCAAACATATTTACATTGGAAGGCACTCTTTAAACAACACTGCAACGCCTTGCCCGTAGGCTTGAATGCGATTGTAAATATTTGTCAGTCCTTGCTCAGTAGTGTTTTCCTCTATGGCAAATTGTGTGTGTTTTGGAAAGGTTGAGGGGTACAATTTCAGCTCCGAGAGAGGATGTTACTTTGTGTACCGACAGTTTGCATGGTTTTGACTGTAAATGCATATGGGAAGTCCAGATCAGAGCCATATTATTCAGTATTTTTATATATTTCCAAAGTCTACAGATTAGGCACACCCAACTCTCTGTCAGTTGCAATGTATGGTGTATTTGAACAAGGAAAATATATTTTAGTGAGCTTACATATCCAGCCATCTCTGTGGTACCATGCACTCTGAGATTGTACAGGGCTGAGTCATAGTCAATACACAAAATGGGTGAAAACAGTTTAAAACAGGGATATACGATCTGCTTGTCCAATAAGAAACGCTTGTATTCGTTTTCTGTTGCACAGTCTTTTGCTATGGTGTGCCCTTATTAATATGCCCCAGCTGTACAGCCAGGTTTGACTGGCACCAGCCATATTTATTTTGACAACTTGTTTTCAGGGCAGTCTGACACTCTCAATGGTCTTCAGTAGACAGAGGAGCATCTATTCAGAGGACGGAGGGAAAGACCGTGTCCAGTTCATTGTGTAGCTCATTCATTCCATCCCAACACTTCACCATATATTTTAGAGCTAAGTTGATCTCCTCTTTATCAGGAGAGTCTGGACACGGATATCAAGGTTTCTTCCTTTTTCTCTTTCGAGAAGCATGTCCACTTCCATACTGTCACCTTGACTCACTTATGGAGGATATAGGCCAGGGTTAAATTACATGTGTCAAAACAACTTCATGAAAACATCCTTATCTCTACTTTAAAACCCTCTTATCTTTACCACACCTGACATAACCCTAGCTAAAAACATCATCAGAGTCACGTGAATAATTTTTCATTTTTTCCTCCTCTCTACCGCCGCCTCCAGCTGAAGCCCTGACAGCGTAGTCAGACGTGCGGGACAGACACTGACCGGGGGATCTGACTAGGCCATGGCCAACAGGGGAGGAGCTACAAGACCCAACGGGTCTAACGCTGGTAACAAGATCTGCCAGTTCAAGCTAGTGCTTCTGGGGGAGTCGGCGGTGGGCAAGTCCAGCCTGGTGCTCCGCTTCGTCAAGGGCCAGTTCCACGAGTTCCAGGAGAGCACCATAGGAGGTGACCATCACTCATTTATGCACTTAGGCCGGGAACAGAAAATGATCTCTAGCCTCTTCTGCAAGTCCCTATCCCTTCAGTGTTATAAGATCTGAAAGAACCGGTTATGGAAGGAACCTCAGACTTGCAGACAATGGAGCAATAGGGACTATGGGTTGTTGTTGGGTGTGGGCTGTAGTTATCTATTTATCCCTTCATTCATATTGTTGAATGTGTTTAGTGAGGTGTCCTGCTCTAATGCTTTTTAAAGTTCACGTCAATTATGTATTTGACAACTCTCGCTCTTCTCTCCTCCCCAGCGGCCTTCCTGACCCAGACAGTGTGTCTAGATGACACGACGGTGAAGTTTGAGATCTGGGACACGGCTGGACAGGAGCGCTACCACAGCCTGGCGCCCATGTACTACAGAGGGGCGCAGGCCGCCATTGTGGTCTACGACATCACAAATGAGGCAAGTAGCATCATTACTTGCCCTTATGGTCAGAATCAATTATCCTTCGTCAAAATGATAATTGATCTCACATGTTTGGATATGTGGTCAAACTTGGGATCTCTTCACGCTGGATTATTCACATATGTTGGAAATTGGCCTAGGGCTCCGTTCCATTGAAGAAAAGGGATTCCAAATCGAAAGTGAAGTGTTTTTAACATCACCATTTCTATAATATGACTCTTGTCTCCAGGAGTCATTTGCGCGGGCCAGGAACTGGGTGAAGGAGCTGCAGAGACAAGCCAGCCCCAACATTGTCATCGCTCTGTCAGGCAACAAGGCTGACCTAGCCAGCAAGAGAGCCGTGGACTTCCAGGTGAGCCCTCCAAACACCTGTACCTGTCTGGTGTCACCAGAACACACCAGTGTGGTGTGTGTCTGCGTTTGACAGGCAGTGACTGTCTCTGACATGGTTGTTTTTCCCAGGATGCCCAGTCATATGCAGACGACAACAGCTTGCTCTTCATGGAGACGTCGGCCAAGACGTCTATGAATGTGAACGAGATATTCATGGCTATTGGTAGGTTCCTCTCACCCCGTGACACGCATCACTTACTGATATGTAATTGAATAGGGCCGTGCACACTGAAATACTCTAATACATACTTAGACAAGTATCAAGAAAATGTGAACTAGCAGGATGTTTTAATCCAGCGCTCCTCACCAGTAACTGGCTTTTTATGTTTTTTGTTTGTTTTTCTTCCGCCCCCCAGCGAAAAGATTGCCCAAGAGCGAGCCCGCGGCCGCCAGCGTTAACAGCGGGCGTAACAGGGGCGTCGACCTAACGGAAGCCGCCCAGCCAACCAAGGCCCCCTGCTGCAGTACCTAAAGCGAAGCCCCCCCCCACCCACCCCCACACTGCAGTAACTAATGTGATGTCCAACCCCCCACCCCCCCACACTGCAGTAACTAATGTGATGTCCACCCCCCCCCCCCCCCCACCCCCACACTGCAGTAACTAATGTGATGTCCAACCCCCCCCCCCCCCCAAAAAAAATTACTCTGATCTGCAGCAACAAAAAAATATGCCCTTTGAACCCCCCTCCCATCCTACCCTTCCCCTCTCTGCAGTAACTAATGCAAAGCAACGCCCTCATCTATAGTTCTCTCAATGACGCCCGCCCGCCCCTCCCTCTCCCCTACTGGTTCTGCTGTTACTAATTGAGACTCCTCCCACCTTCCTCCTTCTTTTCTGAAATTAGTGCCCGCCTTCCCTACCTCATTCTTCCTGACTATTGGCAAGCAGCAGGACTAAGGGGCGGGGCAACTCTGATGGTGGTCTCTTCTCCTGGGATAGCTACAGACTATCGCTCTGTGTTTCTAACACAATCTCTGTCCTTTTTGTTTGTTTGTTTTTTTGTTTAGTTGTTTTTTTTATAGTGGGAATTATGGATGCATGTATCACTACAAGGCCTAACATGATGATGAAAAAAATTTGATGTGTTAACTTTATTCAGCGGCACAAAAACATATATTCGCGAGAGAGGCTCCAAAGGTTTTCTAGGGCTAATTCATGACAAGTCTAAAGAAAAGACTGTTTAGCAGTGGATGGGTCCCTGCTAGTTTCTCTCTGTTGATCCATCTGTCTGTCTGCCCTCATCTTTATCTTGAGTAACGTATTCACACGCTATCCCCACTAAACCTTTAGTAGCACTATTGTAGAGTTGCTCCCTTCTGTCTCTCTTGGCCCCATCCCAGGACCTTGCCTGCTTCTAATGCTCAGTCCCAAATCAAACCCTAACCACTTAGGTACTTCATGTAGGTCTGAGAGGATTTGAGGTCTAAACAATCGGGTGAACATTCCACCAAGCCTATCATAGGATAAGGTGGAGCGATCCTCATAATGCTCACACCTATTCGATTCTCTCAGATCTACTTAAGGGGTTAGAGGGCAATTTGGGATTGGGCATAGCTGTCCTAGTGGCATCGTGCAATGGTTCACAGTATTGGCTCTGTGATTTCTTCAGTGTCTGCAAGGATCTTCACACTGCAAAGCAAAGCAACCTGCCACCAACCCTACCTGCTATCACACCCTTACCCTCCCAACCCTACCTGCTATCACACACACACTTACCCTCCCCCACCCCACCAACCCCATCTGCTATCACCCCCTTACCCCCCCCACCAAACCCTACCTGCTATCACACCCTTACCCTCCCAACCCTACCTGCTATCACACACACACTTACCCTCCCCCACCCCACCAACCCCATCTGCTATCACCCCCTTACCCCCCCCACCAAACCCTACCTGCTATCACCACCTTACCCCCCAACCCACCAACCCCATCTGCTATCACCCCCTTACCCCCCCCACCAAACCCTACCTGCTATCACCACCTTACCCCCCAACCCACCAACCCCATCTGCTATCAACCCCTTACCCCACCAACCCCATCTGCTATCACCACAGTATGGCATCGGGGCCTCTGAGACTTGTTCACTAGTGACCCCCCGCCCCCTGAATACCAAGCCTCCAGACCCCTCTCCCTCCTGACCTGATGGTCTCTGTCCGAGGGAGGGGTTAGATCCTGATCTATACGGGTTACAATGTCAGCTGATGTTCATTACGTCTCAACATGTAATGGATGAGATTAGGTCATGGTTCAGATTATGAGGCCTGTCCAGGTGTAAACAAGATGCTGGCTGGAAGGCAGCTGTTTTCCACCTGGAGAGACAGGGGAGCATGGTGAGGTGACCTCTAGGTGTTGAGAGAGGGGAGCATGGTGAGGTGAACTCTAGGTGTTGAGAGAGGGGAGCATAGTGAGGTGACCTCTAGGTGTTGAGAGAGGGGAGCATGGTGAGGTGACCTCTAGGTGTTGAGAGTGGGGAGCATGGTGAGGTGACCTCTAGGTGTTGAGAGAGGGGAGCATGGTGAGGTGACCTCTAGGTGTTGAGAGTGGGGAGCATGGTGAGGTGACCTCTAGGTGTTGAGAGTGGGGAGCATGGTGAGGTGACCTCTAGGGGTTGAGAGAGGGGAGCATGGTGAGGTGACCTCTAGGTGTTGAGAGTGGGGAGCATGGTGAGGTGACCTCTAGGTGTTGAGAGAGGGGAGCATGGTGAGATGACCTCTAGGTGTTGAGAGAGGGGAGCATGATGAGGTGACCTCTAGGTTTTGAGAGAGGGGAGCATGGTGAGGTGACCTCTAGGTGTTGAGAGTGGGGAGCATGGTGAGGTGACCTCTAGGTGTTGAGAGGAGCATGGTGAGATTACCTCTAGGTGTTGAGAGGAGCATGGTGAGATGACCTCTAGGTGTTGAGAGGAGCATGGTGAGATTACCTCTAGGTGTTGAGAGGAGCATGGTGAGATTACTTCTAGGTGTTGAGAGAGGGGAGCATGGTGAGGTGACCTCTAGGTGTTGAGAGAGGGGAGCATGGTGAGGTGACCTCTAGGTGTTGAGAGAGGGGAGCATGGTGAGATGACCTCTATGTGTTGAGAGAGGAGCATGGTGAGGTGACCTCTAGGTGTTGAGAGAGGGGAGCATGATGAGATGACCTCTAGGTGTTGAGAGAGGAGCATGGTGAGGTGACCTCTAGGTGTTGAGAGAGGGGAGCATGATGAGATGACCTCTAGGTGTTGAGAGAGGAGCATGGTGAGGTGACCTCTAGGTGTTGAGAGAGGGGAGCATGGTGAGGTGACCTCTAGGTGTTGAGAGAGGGGAGCATGGTGAGGTGACCTCTAGGTGTTGAGAGAGGAGCATGGTGAGGTGACCTCTAGGTGTTGAGAGAGGGGAGCATGATGAGATGACCTCTAGGTGTTGAGAGAGGAGCATGGTGAGGTGACCTCTAGGTGTTGAGAGAGGGGAGCATGATGAGATGACCTCTAGGTGTTGAGAGAGGAGCATGGTGAGGTGACCTCTACGTGTTGAGTGAGGGGAGCATGATGAGCATGGTGAGATGACCTCTGTAGGTGTTGAGTTTCTTCATTAGGAATCAGCTGACTCTGGCCCTGGATGGGTCCAAAATGTCACACTGTTCCCCAAATAGTGTACTGCTTTTGACCAGAGCCCTGCTCAAAAGTAGTGCACTATTTAAGGAAACGGGTGCCAATCAGGATGTCTCTCTCTTTGTCATGGTCACTATTCATCCCCTGTTCTTTAGTGCTTTAGACACTGTGTGTTTACGTACACAGGGAGACTGGGCTGTTTGGTGATAAAACATCCTCATAGAGACAACAAATACACAGTCAGACGCAGGTTTATTTATCTCCAAACCCTCCCAGACCTAAATACTGTAATAACACACACAAGCTAAAACACGGCTCGCTCACAGACATACACTTTAGTGTTATTTTTAAACCCTGGACCTGTTATATATATACACACTCACACACACAACCTGTTCTGGTCAATAACTCTCTCCAGGTCTCTCTTCCTCATGCCTTGCACTAATGATTCTCATGAATAAATCTTGTCATAATTACAGCCAGTGTGATATAAATATATATATATATATATAAATAATATACTGTAAATAGGGTGTTGCAATGTAGTCTACTTTTTCGATTTACAATTGAGAAGACTAATGCTTGCTAGGGAGTTGTCTAGATCATCAATAAAAAACTGTACAGTTAGCAGAAAACAGCTTTGGTGTGGGTTTGGAGTTGTTGTTTTTTTCACAGAAATTGTCAAATTATAATCGATGGTGGTCTTTATAAATGTATGTAGTGTTATTAACAAAAAAATGAACTTGCATTTCTTTAGTGGTCTGTCTTTAAACTTTATTTCTCAAGAAAAACAGTGTTTTTTTTGTTTTGTTTTTACATTCTCTAACGCATTTCACTCATTTGTTAGTGATCTTAAGTAAGGATGCCCTGTCCAATACTCCTCATCCTACTAGAACTGAACACACACAATACACCGTCTGGGTGTAGAATCCCTGCTGGAGCAAAGCAGAAAGCAGATCGGATTTGACAAAACTAACCGTCCGCTTGTCTTATAAAGTCGCTGTAAGAATGTAACAACCTTAGTAGGAGAAGAAAGTCTGGTCTGTTCTACTGTTGGGGTATTAGCTGGTGGATCATGATGATGATGATTAACTCATAGGGATGTACATTGTATACATTTTTGTTGTTGCTGTGGACACTTACTTGCAGCTGGAAAAAAATTAACAAATGCAAGCATTTTACAGTACTGTTAAATAATGACCAAATAAATACATCAATAAAATGGATGATTTATATTGTATGGAGGTTGTAGTGTGTGTGGAGTAGGATCTTTGGATTAGCTAAGAGGAGGAGGGTGGTTCCTATGTTCTATGATCTCTAGAACGTATATGGTTCTAAGATTGTTTTCAGTGGTTCTAGATGTTTTCTTACTCTACTGTACTCTGTGTGGTGTAAAGAACCCCAACCACTACGCCGGAGATCTCCAGTGACATCCTGTTCTTTTTATCTGACATTTGACCCCTCAGCTTTGCCTATTGAGGTCACAGCGACTAAGGTACTGGTGGTCTTGTCAGACCTGTCCTCACCCTGGCTCTGAATATCGAGTCAGAATAACAAAACTATATTATAAGATGTAATAATGGGCCTATAATAGGAAACATTTTATTACATATGTATTGATGTGTAATTACAAGGCCTAGTACATTATTGTGGTATTTCTAAGGCGGACATCATCGCCAGCATCTTTTGTCTGCTTTTCCCATGTCTTATTATTATTTGCCTATGACGGTATGTCACACTCCATTTGTCCCAGGTCGTTACATTTGACCTTGAAATTCTCACTACAAATGGTAACATTTTTTGTGACCTCTACCCTGAATCATAGCCTACTCCATTGTTTCCCAAACTAGGGGTTTGAAAACAGGGTTGCAAGAGAAACTCTGAAATAAAATGACTTAAGTAACCTCCGATAGCCGCTAGATGCAGTTGTAATAAACAGAGTGGTTTCTGTTTTCTTCATACAAATGTAGTTCTATCTTTTGAACAGTTTAAGCTCAATATTATGACCCATCACTGAAAGATAAGACTGAGGAACACATATGTTTCTTCTGTATCCCTCTACGTTTTGATAACTGTGAAAATCTCTCTAGGACAAGAAGTACTTGTATTAATATATTCGCCTGAATTTACCACCCCCCCCCCCCCCCCCCAAAAAAAAAGAAATAAAGGAAATAAATGCTAATTGGCTGCTAAAGTGGCTATCATAAAGAACTACAAATGCCATGATGATCTGGACGATACTGCCTAATCGAGGCAAAGGTAAGAATCTCTGGATGAACTATCTAATGTTATCTAAATGTAGTAATGAATCAATTGGCTACATTTCTTTAAATGGACAATTCTGTGAACTGTCTTGTGCAAGTTTTAAATTGAAACAATACCTGTTAGCAAAAGTGTCAGCTAGAGATGACGTGCAGGAGCTTGCAGGGATTTGTAGTTTTGCATGATGTCTACTTTTTATGGAAGTTAGCATTTTTAAATCTGAGAGTAAATAGAGCCGAATGTATTGGTAAGTAACCTTGTCCAAGAGAGATTGGCATGCTTATCAAAACGTCACACCAGGGTAAGCCTACACAAACACAGCCCTTATTTTAAGTGTTTCTAAAATCCCCTATAGTAAAAATGAATGGTGAAAAGACTATTGGAACCATTTCTCTGTTCGACCACTATATTTTATGGTTATTATGACACGTCCACTTTGGGGCTCTATGCACACAAGCCTGTGTAGGACTCATTATAACATATAGTGGATAAGAACAGGCACTAAATCAGACGGGGGGAAAGAACATCATCAATGTTCTTTCCTACACAGAAAATCATACAAAACTATTCCCTGATGATCTTCTGAACTTCCTAATACCTTTCTTATGCATTTCAGTCACCTCAAACCATACTTCCTTCAGATTGACCTACTGTCAAAAGTGCTGTAAAACTGATTTATAATTGACTGTCAAAGCCCCAATTAATATAAATTGATATCAAAAAAAGTCTGGGAACCCCTGGCCATGCATACTCTCTGGAATACCCATTTTGTCTCCCCTAGTGGAGGAAAAACGGACCTACAATGACAAATAAAAAATAAGGATCAGCGCATTGAGCTATTACAAAAAAACGGATCAGCGCCATGTCTGATTCTCCAGTTGTGGAATAGAGAACAGGACACCTAAACAATTTAATTCCAGGGTCGGGGATCCCGTTCGGTCTCGAGGATGTCCGGGAGCGCAGGGATTCAGCAGGGCTCCCCGGCCATCGGTGCAGCGGGATCGGCGCCTGCGGCTCCGGGAGCCGGGGGAACGGAGGGTTCGGGCGCCACGGTAGGTTCGGCACGAATCGCCGTGAAGAAGGCGCAGCTCCGCTCCTCCCCGCGCCCGAAAAAACTGGAGAAGCTCGGAGTTTATTCATCTTGCAAGGTAGTTTTAAGTCGTCCATTATTACATTATTTAGCAATTCTACATTTTGTAATGTTTTGCAAGTGGATTGTGTATCAGATGCTTATTGGTTTGCAGTGCTACCAAAATGCAAGCGCAGCAAAGGAAGCCATTGCTGCGCTTGCATTTTTTCATATCCCTCATGCTCTAGTTATGCAAAATGATCCTATTGGAAATAAACATCAGGAAAAAAACGGCTAAATGATCAGTCTGGCGCTCCTATATTTACTATTACAATGTAAAAATATTTATTTCTAGGCGGGAGTGGACTGTAAACATTCTCTTGGCTCTTTGACAAATTCAGGTTAGCGAGCATAATGCCTTGGTGAGTAATGCCTCAAGCAAGGGGAGTGTACGGGGCGTAATTCACCCCACTGGAATAGTGACAGTGTATTTTTGCGGTCTGTCAGCGCACCGTGGTAAATAGAAAGTATTTATTGCAGTTATATATCATCTGCAGGGAGAGAGAGTGTCTTTGTTTTGACAGGGTGACAGCTGCTGGGTGCAGAGTTTGTTGTTGTGCCTTGGCTCATGTCCCTGTGCACAGCTCGGCTCCAGCTAAGAGTTGTAGTGAGAGAGAGGGCAGTCCCACCAGGCATTGCCTAGCTATGCCACTTTGTAGCCAAGCTGTCTGTCTTTGTCAACTTGTGCATATATCAGAGAAGTTCAATGGGATTTTTCCTATTACATTATGTTTCTAAACATGTGTGTGTGTATGTGTGTTTCTAACCCTTGCAACCCTGTGCTGTAGGCTGAGGGGGCCTGTAAGTGTAACAGCTGGAAGAGCCAGAACCCCCCTCCCACACCACCCAGTACGGACCAGCAGCCCAACACTGTCAACCTTCAGGAGCCCTGCCGTAGCTGCTCTCACACACTGGGTAAGACTACGGGGAGAGAGGGTTGAGGGGGAGGGTTGAGAGAGGAGACGTTAGGAGGGGTTGCCCTGTGTACCTGAGGGGGAGAGAGGGTCAGAGGGGGGACATGGGGATGCGGTGCCACTGCCACGTGTACCAGAGGAAGAGGGGGGGGGGGGGACAGAGAGCATGCAGTGTGCCCTGAAGGCAGGCAGGCAGGCAGGAGAGTGAGATGTGGGTGTAAGGGCATGATATAGGCAGGTGGAATGTTCTAGAAATCCAGGTAATAAGGAGGTAACAGGTTTTCAGGGGCACATTGGTCATCAAAACAAAAGTCTGCCTTCTCTCTCTCGCTCTCTCTTTCTCTCACTGTCTCTCCTTTTCAGGTGATCATGTGACCCACCTGGAGAACGTCTCAGAGGAGGAGATGAACAGGCTTCTGGGTATTGCCCTGGACGTGGAGTATCTGAACACATGTGTCCACAAAGAGGAGGACGCTGACACCAAACAAGTCTACTTCTCCCTCTTCAAGGTAGGCCACAGCTCAACATGTCAACAACACATTACTTTCAGTGCATCAATTTCCTTCTTCTTCTTCTTCTTCTTCTTCTTCTTCTTCTTCTTCTTCTTCTTCTTCTTCTTCTTCTTCTTCTTCTTCTTCAGCTGTTGAGGAAATGCATCCTACAGATGGGCAAACCTGTGGTGGAGGCACAGGAGAGTCCTCCGTTTGAGAAACCTAGCATCGAACAGGCAAGTGTACACACACAAGCCTAGCAGAAAAATAAAAATTCAGATCACACTTACACAAGATGTACACATTATATTTTGCTTACATGATCTCTGTGTCACTTCAACAGGGGGTGAATAACTTTGTCCAGTACAAGTTCAGCCATCTTCCCTCCAAGGAGCGTCAGACCATCGTGGAGCTGGCCAAGATGTTCCTCAACCAGATCAACTACTGGCAGCTGGAGACACCCTCACAGAGACGACAGCGGGCGCCTGCTGATGATGCCGCCGGGTACAAAGTCAACTACACCAGGTAGCAGGAGCCCTTTGATGATACGATTGCAACTTCTGGCAGGCGCGCTTTGATGATGCGTTCACAGTAATGACATGTTTATTCCTAATGCACTGACCACACTGTGGGCTGGCTTAAAGTTCTTAATGCTTACATGCTGACTACACCAGGCACGCCATCCAACACATGTAGATTTTGTCCATCCACACCAGACGTGATCAGGACACTCAGGTTTAAATATCAAAACGAACCAACTATATTAATTTGGGGAAAGGTCGAAACAGATATGAAAGATTCATGGACATTTAGCTAGCTAGCTTGCTGTTGCTAGGTAATTTGTCCTGGGATATAAACATTGTGTTGTTGTTTTATCTAAAATGTACTAGGTCCTTTTTTTTCTGGATCTTTGTAGAATTTTGACCCATTTTGAGTCACACAAAATTATGTGTTCACTACTTTGACAATTAGTCCACAGATAAAAGGGGAAACCTAGTTTGTTTCTAGTAATCTCTTCTTCTCCTTCTTCTGTGGATTTTATATGGTGGTTGGCAACCAATTTTAAGGGGCATTAACGCAACCAACTGGACTGGAGTGTGGACCTAGTTCATCTTTCAATCACCAACGTGGGTATATGCACCTAAAAACCAATGACGAGATGGGAGAGGTGGGACTTGAAGCGCGTCAAGCATCTAAAATAGAACCAAGTTCAACAGATTCTATTTTAGCGCCTGGCTACGCAGATGCTCGTTGACGCGCGCAAGCAGTTTGGATTAAATTATTGAATAATATGTATGTATACATTTATTTAGCAACGCTCGCACACGCAACGCAGGTGGTGTGGTCAGCATGTTATGGGGGGTGCCCAGTGTTTTCTCAAACACTTAAACATAGGGTAGCCATAACTTGGTACCAACAGATACACTGTCCTCCTAGAGTTGATGAATTTTCTCTTCATACCAATAGATGATGCGTACATTTCATGCAAATTCTATCACCATTATATAACCTAGAATCAAACCCACATTTTTGTGGTATGTTTTCCCCCAGATGGCTGTGCTACTGCAACGTCCCCCAGTTCTGTGACAGTCTGCCGCGGTACGAGACGACCCAGATCTTTGGTCGGACCCTGCTGCGCTCCGTCTTCACTGTAATGAGGAAACAGCTGCTAGAGCAGGCCAGGCAGGAGAAGGATAAGCTACCCCCAGAGAAACGCACTCTCATCCTCACACACTTCCCCAAGTAAGACACACATTCTTCACACACACACACACACGTACACACGCATGAGGTAGAGGAGGATTCCTAGTCTGTGTCTACAGTAGGTGTGATGATGATATCTGTGTGCCATAGATTCCTGTCCATGTTAGAGGAAGAGGTGTACAGTCACAGCTCTCCCATCTGGAGTGAAGACTTCCTGGCTGGATCCTCAGGAGGACCGATCCCCATCCATACAGGTAAAACACACCTGACCTTTAGCCAGCTTGTCCAACACAATCTCACTTTGAGTTTTACCTTGCTTCAAAAAGTTGAAGTTGGGAAAGTTGTGATGTGATTAATATGATGAGTGCTACTCTCCATTGCTAAAGTAATCTGATGAGCTCACCTGTGTATAATGACAGTGATCAGTGCGCCCCCGGTGGCCAGGCCTCTGTACTACAGCACCAGCCCAGTAGCAGTGGACCCATCCAGCTGTGGCAGTGTCAGTCCTGCCAGGAAGACCGCCTCTGCTCTGGAACCCAGTCCAGGTAAACACAACAGGTTCTACGCACAGATCTAGGATCAGCTTAGCCTCCACAAATTTTAATCTTAACCATTAGGGGTCAAATCTCTCTTTAGATCAGTTTCTAGGGGCAACTTGACATATGATAAACCTGTGTAGGTGGGCAGAAGCGGAAGCCATCAGAGCCCCTCCCCCATGAGGAGACTAAGAAGCTCAGGATTGTCGGGGACATCCCCATGGAACTCATCAACGAAGTCATGGCAACCATCACCGACCCTGCCTCCATGCTGGGACCAGAGGTAACATCAAACTCTATTCAATCAGATCCGCTTTAGCTGACATCCTTATAGCGGTTGTTTTGGCGGTGTCTGAGGAGAACTGTGTTAGAGCTGTCAAATCCACAGGTGGCTCCTAGCATTATACCTAAAGCAGACATTGCCATTGGCTGCACGGAGTCGCATTAAGAGAAATCCCATGTAGCCTTGTTTACAAGTTTGACCACTGGAATGCACAAGAGGCTGCTGAGGGGAGGACAGCTCATAATAATGTCCAGAACAGAGCAAATGGAATGGCATCAAACACCTGGAAACCATGTGTTTGATGTATTTAATACCATTCCACAAATTCCACTCCAGTTATTACCACGAGCCCGTTCTCCCCAATTAAGGTGCCACCAACCTTCTGTGCTGGAATGTGAGATGTAATATACACCTGATTAGGATGATTGAAATCCTAATAATTTTGTTTAATGATTTTTCAATTTGAGCGTAATTATTTCTATATAGCCTACACTTTCTCGTTCTGAACTTCTAACTCGAGTGGGGTGGGTGTGGCTTTGTGACAATGATCGCAAGAGCAGCTGCTCACTGATATGACGGCTCCAACGCAGTTTCACCTCCAACACCACCAAAACATCCGCTATGCGGCTGTCTGTTATCACCGGTTAACACTTGATCTGATTGTATCTAGGCCTCAATCAGTCCAATATGTAGTCATCAATACTTCCATCACTTGAGTCCAACACATATCATCAATACTTCCTTTACTTCAGTCCAACACTTAGTCAACAATACTTTCATCACTTAACACTCTCTATTCCATCTCAGTTAAAAATCAGTTAGTGGATATTAGATTGTATGTTTGACTTGCAGTTTAGAACCCCCCAGTAAGTCAATGTTTTAGAGGCAGTATTGAGGTTTGAAGGTGATGATGATGGTGAAGCTACTGCTGCTGCTGACGATAATGATGATGATGGGACAAATATAAGGACACTGCTAAATCAAAATGAGTGCTGTAATAGGACTTGATGATGATGATGAGGAAGGCTGACGTCATCCCCCTCCCCCTCCCCACCCCCAGACCAGTCTGCTGTCGGCCCACTCAGCCCGTGATGAGGCGGCCCGCCTGGAGGAGAGGAGGGGGGTGATAGAGTTCCATGTCATTGGGAACTCCCTCAACCAGAAGCCCAACAAGAGGATCCTCATGTGGCTGGTGGGCCTCCAGAATGTCTTCTCTCACCAGCTGCCTCGCATGCCCAAAGAGTACATCACACGCCTCGTCTTCGACCCGTGAGTGTTACCATAGAGTTCTACCCTGACTGACTGACCACCATAGAGAAAAATATTCCCAACTTTGTAGCACAAATGAGTAGGTGTGTCCAAACTTTTGACTGTCAAAAGTTTGGACACACCTACTCATTCCAGGGTTTTTCTTTATTTTTACTATTTTCTACATTGTAGAATAATAGTGAAGACATCAAAACTATGAAATAACACATGGAATCATGTCGTAACCAAAAAAGTGTTTAACAAATCTAAATATTTTATATTTGAGATTCTTCAAAGTAGCCATCCTTTGCCTTGAAGACAGCTTTTCACACTCTTGGCATTCTCTCAACCAGCTTCATGAGGTAGTCACCTGGAATGCATTTCAATTATTAGGTGTGCCTTGTTAAAAATTAATTTGTGGAATTTCTTTCCTCCTTAATGCGTTTGAGCCAATCAGTTGTGTTGTGACAAGGTAGGGGGGGTATACAGAAGATAGCCCTATTTGGTAAAAGACCAAGTCCATATTATGGCAAGACAGCTCAAATAAGCAAAGAGAAACGACAGTCCATCATTACTTTAAGACATGTGGGTCAGTCAATCTGGAAAATGTCAAGAACTTTGAAAGTTTCTTCAAGCGCAGTCGCAAAAACCATCAAGCGCTATGATGAAACTGGCTCTCATGAGGGCCACCACAGGAAAGGAAGAGTTACCTCTGCTGCAGAGGATAAGTTCATTAGAGTTAACTGCACCTCAGATTGCAGCCCAAATAAATGCTTCACAGAGTTCAAGTAACAGACACATCTCAACATCAACTGTTCAGAGGAGACTGTGTGAATCAGGCCTTCATGGTTGAATTGCTGCATAGAAACCACTACTAAATGACACCAATAATAAGAAGAGACCTGCTTGGACCAAGAAAAATGAGCAATGGACATTAGACCGGTGGAAATCTGTCCTTTGGTCTGGAGTCCAAATTGGAGATTTTTGGTTCCAACCGCCGTGTCTTTGTGAGACGCAGAGTAGGTGAACGTATAATCTCCGCATGTGTGTTTCCCACCCTGAAGCATGGAGGAGGAGGTGTGATGGTGTGGGGGTGCTTTGCTGGTGACACTGTCAGTGATTTATTTAGAATTCAAGGCACACTTAACCAGCATGGCTACCGCAGCATTCTGCAGCAATACGCCATCCCATCTGGTTTGCGCTTAGTGGGAATTTTATTAGTTTTTCAACAGGACAATGACCCAAAACACACCTCCAGGCTGTATAAGGGCTATTTGACCAAGAAGGAGAGTGATGGAGTGCTGCATCAGATGACCTGGCCTCCACAAACTCCCAACCTTTTAAAAAATAATAATTGTTAATTTCACCTTTATTTAACCAGGTAAGCCAGTTGAGAACAAGTTCTCATTTATAACTGCGACCTGGCCAAGATAAAGCTAAGCAGTGCGATAAAAACAACAACAACACAGAGTTACATATGGGATAAACAAACATACAGTCAAAAACACAATAGAGAAACACAATAGAAAATCTATATACAGTGTGTGCAAATGTAGTAAGTTATGGAGGTAAGGCAATAAATAGGCCATAGTGCAAAATAATAACAATTTAGTATTAACACTGGAGTGATAGATGTGCAGAAGATGATGTGCAAATAGAGATACTGGGGTGCAAATGAGCAAAATAAATAACAATATGGGGATGATGTAGTTGGATGGGCTAATTACAGATGGGCTTTGTACAGGTGCAGTGATCGGTAAGCTGCTCTGACAACTGATGCTTAAAGTTAGTGAGGGAGATAAGAGTCTCCAGCTTCAGAGGTTTTTGCATTTCGTTCCAGTCTTTGGCAGCAGAGAACTGGAAGGAATGGCGGCCAAAGGAGGTGTTGGCTTTGGGGATGACTAGTGCGATATACCTGCTGGAACGCATACTACGGGTGGGTGTTGCTATGGTGACCAATGAGCTAAGATAAGGCGGGGATTTGCCTAGCAGTGATTTATAGATGACCTGGAGCCAGTGGGTTTGGCGACGAATATGTAGTGAGGGCCAGCCAACGAGAGTGTACAGGTCACAATGGTGGGTAGTATATGGGGCTTTGGTGACAAAACTGATGGAACTGTGATAGACTACATCCAATTTGCTGAGTAGAGTGTTGGAGGCTATTTTGTAAATGACATCGCCGAAGTCAAGGATCGGTAGGATAGTCAGTTTTACGAGGGCATGTTTGGCAGCATGAGTGAAGGAGGCTTTGTTGCGAAATTGAAAGCCAATTCTAGATTTAACTTTGGATTGGAGATGCTTAATGTGAGTCTGGAAGGAGAGTTTACGGTCTAACCAGACACCTAGGTATTTGTAGTTGTCCACATATCCTAAGTCAGACCCGCCGAGTGTAGTGATTCTTGTCGGGCGGGCGGGTGCAAGCAGTGTTCGATTGAAGAACATGGATTTAGTTTTACTAGCATTTAAGAGCAGTTGGAGGCTACAGAAGGAGTGTTGTATGGCATTGAAGCTCGTTTGGAGGTTTGTTAACACAGTGTCCAATGAAGATGTATACAAAATGGTGTCGTCTGCGTAGAGGTGGATCTGAGAGTCACCAGCAGCAAGAGCGACATCATTGATATACACAGAGAATAGAGTCGGCCCGAGAATTGAACCCTGTGGCACCCCCATAGAGACTGCCAGAGGTCCAGACAACAGGCCCTCCGATTTGACACATTGAACTCTATCTGAGAAGTAGTTGGTGATCCAGGCGAGGCAGTCATTTGAGAAACCAAGGCTATTTAGTCTGCCAATAAGAATGTGGTGGTTGACAGAGTCGAAAGCCTTGGCCAGGTTGATGAAGACGGCTACACAGTACTGTCTTTTATCGATCGCGGTTATAATATCGTTTAGGACCTTGAGCGTAGCTGAGGTGCACCCATGACCAGCTCGGAAACCAGATTGCATAGCAGAGAAGGTACGGTGGGATTCGAAATAGTCGGTGATCTGTTTGTTAACTTGGCTTTCAAATACTTTCAAAAGGTAGGGCAGGATGGATATAGGTTTCAGACGATTCGAAAGAGAGGTTGAAAAGGCTAGTAATAGGGGTTGCGACAATTTCGGCGGCTAATTTTAGAAAGAAAGGGTCCAGATTGTCTAGCCCAGCTGATTTATAGGGGTCCAGATTTTGCAGCTCTTTCAGAACATCAGTTGTCTGAATTTGGGTGAAGGAGAAGCGGGGGGACATGGACAAGTTGCAGCAGAGGGTGCAGAGCTGGTGGCCGGGGTAGGGGTAGCCAGGTGGAAAGCATGGCCAGCCGTAGCAAAATGCTTGTTGAAAATCTCGATTATCGTAGATTTATCGGTGGTGACAGTGTTTCCTAGCCTCAGTGCAGTGGGCAGCTGGGAGGAGGTGCTCTTATTCTCCATGGACTTGAGTGTCCCAAAACTTTTTGGAGTTAGTGCTACAGGATGCACATTTCTGCTTGAAAAAGCTAGCCTTTGCTTTCCTAACTGATTGTGTATATTGGTTCCTGACTTCCCTGAAAAGTTGCATATCGCAGGGGCTGTTCGATGCTAATGCAGTACGCCACAGGATGTTTTTGTGCTGGTCAAGGGCAGTCAAGTCTGGGGTGAACCAGGGGGTATATCTGTTCTTAGTTCTGAATTTTTTTAATGGGGCATGCTTATTTAAGATGGAGAGGAAAGCACTTTTAAAGAACAACCAGGCATCCTCTACTGACGGAATGAGGTCAATATCCATCCAGGATACCCAGGCCAGGTCAATTAGAAAGGTCTGCTCGCTAAAGTGTTTTAGGGAGCGTTATTTAGTGGGTAAATTAGTCAGGATGATATCTATGAGGGTGCCCATGTTTACGGATTTAGGGTTGTACCTGGTAGGTTCCTTGATAAATTGTGTGAGATTGAGGGCATCTAGTTTAGATTGTAGGACGGACGGGGTGTTAAGCATATCCCAGTTTAGGTCACCAAGCAGTACGAACTCTGAGGATAGACGGGGGGCAATCAATTCACATATGGTGTCCAGGGCACAGCTGGGGGCTGAGGGCGGTCTGTAGCAAGCGGCAACAGTGAGAGACTTATTTCTGGAAAGGTGGATTTTTTGAAGTAGAAGCTCAAACTGTTTGGGCACAGACCTGGATAGTATGATAGATCTCTACAGTAGATTGCAACTCCGCCCCCTTTGGCAGTTCTATCTAGACGGAAAATGTTGTAGTTGGGGATGGACATTTCTGAATTTTTGGTGGCCTTCCTAAGGCAGGATTCAGACACTGCTAGAACATCAGGGTTGGCGAAGTGTGCTAACGCAGTGAATAACTCAAACTTAGGGAGGAGGCTTCTGATGTTAACATGCAAGAAACCAATTGACCTCAACCCAATTGAGATGGTTTGGGATGAGTTGGACCACAGAGTGAAGTAAAAGCAGCCAACAAGTGCTCAGCATAAGTGGGAACTCCTTCAAGACATAATTTTGATGTCTTCACTATTATTCCACAATGTCGAAAATAGTAAAAATAAAGAAAAAGTTTGGACACACCTACTCATTCAAGGGTTTTTCTTTATTTATTTTTTGACTATTTTCTACATTGTAGAATAATAGTTAAGACATCAAGTGATGCAGCGAGTGGCGCAGCGGTCTAAGGCACTGCATCTCAGTGCTTGAGGCGTCACTACAGACCCCCTGGTTCGATTCCAGGCTGTATCACAACCGGCCGTGATTGGGAGTCCCATAGGGCAGCGCACAATTGGCCCAGCGTCGTCCGGGTTTGGCCGGTGTAGGCCGTCATTGTAAATAATAATTTGTTCTTAACTGACTTGCCTAGTTAAATAAAGGTTAAATAAAAATAAATAAAAACATATGCTGAGCACTTGTTGGCTGCTTTTCCTTCACTCTGCCGTCCGACTCATCCCAAACCATCTCAATTGGGTTGAGGTTGGGGTATTGTGGAGGCCAGGTCATCTGATGCAGCACTCCATCGCTCTCCTTCTTGGTAAAATAGCCCTTACACAACCTGGAGGTGTGTTTGGTCATTGTCCTGTTGAAAAAGAAATGATAGGCCCACTAAGCCCAAACCAGATCGGATGGTGTATCGTTGCAGAATGCTGTGGTAACCATGCTGGTTAAGTGTGCCTTGAATTCTAAATAAATCACAGACAGTGTCACCAGCAAAGCACCCCCACACCATAACACCTCCTTCTCCATGCTTTACGGTGGGAAATACACATGCAGAGATTATCCATTCACCCACACCACGTTTCACAAAGACACAGTGGTTGGAACCAAAAATCTCAAATTTGGACTCCAGACTGGTAACTCTATTGAACTTAACTCTGGGTCTTCCATTGCTGTGTCGATCCTCATGAGAGCCAGTTTCATCATAGCGCTTGATAGTTTTTGCGACTGCACTTGAAGAAACCTTTAAAGTTCTTGACATTTTCCAGATTGACTGACCTTCATGTCTTAAAGTATTGATGGACTGTCGTTTCTCTTTGCTTATTTGAGCTGTTCTTGCCATAATATGGACTTGGTCTTTTACCAAATAGGGCTATCTCCTGTATACCCCTCTACCTTGTCACAACACAACTGATTGGCTCAAATGCATTAAGAAGGAAAGAAATTCCACAAATTAACTTTTAAGAAGGCACACCTGTTACTTGAAATGCATTCCAGGTGACTACCTCATGAAGCTGGTTGAGAGAATGCCAAGCGTGTGCAAAGCTATCATCAAGGCACAGGATGGCTATTTGAAGAATCTCAAATATAAAATATATTTTGATTTGTATAACACTTTTTTGGTTACTACATGATTCCATATGTGTTATTTCATAGTTTTGATGTCTTCACTATTATTCTACAATGTAAAAAATACAGAAAAACCCTTGAATGAGTAGGTGTGTCCAAACCTTTGACTGGTAGTATATACAGTGGGGAAAAAAAGTATTTAGTCAGCCACCAATTGTGCAAGTTCTCCCACTTAAAAAGATGAGAGAGGCCTGTAATTTTCATCATAGGTACACGTCAACTATGACAGACAAATTGAGAATTTTTTTTCCAGAAAATCACATTGTAGGATTTGTAATGAATTTATTTGCAAATTATGGTGGAAAATAAGTATTTGGTCACCTACAAACAAGCAAGATTTCTGGCTCTCACAGACCTGTAACTTCTTCTTTAAGAGGCTCCTCTGTCCTCCACTCGTTACCTGTATTAATGGCACCTGTTTGAACTTGTTATCAGTATAAAAGACACCTGTCC
Source organism: Coregonus lavaretus (assembly GCF_964263955.1). Lineage (NCBI taxonomy): Eukaryota > Metazoa > Chordata > Actinopteri > Salmoniformes > Salmonidae > Coregonus > Coregonus lavaretus. The sequence goes on from NW_028156499.1 coordinate 107,813, forward strand.
ACAACCTCAAACAGTCACACTCCAAACTCCACTATGGCCAAGACCAAAGAGCTGTCAAAGGACACCAGAAACAAAATTGTAGACCTGCACCAGGCTGGGAAGACTGAATCTGCAATAGGTAAGCAGCTTGGTTTGAAGAAATCAACTGTGGGAGCAATTATTAGGAAATGGAAGACATACAAGACCACTGATAATCTCCCTCGATCTGGGGCTCCACGCAAGATCTCACCCCGTGGGGTCAAAATGATCACAAGAACGGTGCAGAACCACACGGGGGGACCTAGTGAATGACCTGCAGAGAGCTGGGACCAAAGTAACAAAGCCAACCATCAGTAACACACTATGCCGCCAGGGACTCAAATCCTGCAGTGCCAGACGTGTCCCCCTGCTTAAGCCAGTACATGTCCAGGCCCGTCTGAAGTTTGCTAGAGTGCATTTGGATGATCCAGAAGAGGATTGGGAGAATGTCATATGGTCAGATGAAACCAAAATAGAACTTTTTGGTAAAAACTCAACTCGTCGTGTTTGGAGGACAAAGAATGCTGAGTTGCATCCAAAGAACACCATACCTACTGTGAAGCATGGGGGTGGAAACATCATGCTTTGGGGCTGTTTTTCTGCAAAGGGACCAGGACGACTGATCCGTGTAAAGGAAAGAATGAATGGGGCCATGTATCGTGAGATTTTGAGTGAAAACCTCCTTCCATCAGCAAGGGCATTGAAGATGAAACGTGGCTGGGTCTTTCAGCATGACAATGATCCCAAACACACCGCCCGGGCAACGAAGGAGTGGCTTCGTAAGAAGCATTTCAAGGTCCTGGAGTGGCCTAGCCAGTCTCCAGATCTCAACCCCATAGAAAATCTTTGGAGGGAGTTGAAAGTCCGTGTTGCCCAGCAACAGCCCCAAAACATCACTGCTCTAGAGGAGATCTGCATGGAGGAATGGGCCAAAATACCAGCAACAGTGTGTGAAAACCTTGTGAAGACTTACAGAAAACGTTTGACCTGTGTCATTGCCAACAAAGGGTATATAACAAAGTATTGAGAAACTTTTGTTATTGACCAAATACTTATTTTCCACCATAATTTGCAAATAAATTCATAAAAAATCCTACAATGTGATTTTCTGGATTTTTTTTCTCATTTTGTCTGTCATAGTTGACGTGTACCTATGATGAAAATTACAGGCCTCTCTCATCTTTTTAAGTGGGAGAACTTGCACAATTGGTGGCTGACTAAATACTTTTTTTCTCCACTGTATATACACACACACACATCTTAAAAAATATATTTTCCTTTATTATTTTCCCCTAACTCTACCACCCCTCCACTAATTGGAGTAAACTAGTGAACAACAACACTTAGGCTTCTACTTCCAGCTTATACATACTATATACATTTTACGGACACAATCTATTTTACAATAGTTATCTTTTGTTTGTTTTCAAGCCTATCTTTCCGCTACCCGTAACCCCTCCAATCTATTTCTGAAGACCATCCAGTTTGATTTCTATTTTCCATATATTTTTAACTATGACATCAATGTTGAGGTGAATGAGAAAATTGGAACTGTTCACTTCCTTTCCAAACAGGAAGCACAAGACTCTGTCGCTGATCAAAGATGGCCGTGTGATCGGAGGGATCTGCTTCAGGATGTTCCCCTCGCAGGGCTTCACAGAGATCGTGTTCTGTGCCGTCACCTCCAACGAGCAGGTCAAGGTATGAGTCTGCAGCTCTTCTAGCCTGGTCCCAGATCTGTTTGTGCTGTCTTTCCAACTCCTATGGTCATGTTTGACATGACAGTGACCATAGGACTTGGCTATACACAAACAGACAAACAGTTCTGGGACCAGGCTACAGTTCCTTTTCTGGTCACGTTTCTGTTGGTATTAACTGATATGACTGATATTTATTGTACTGCCATTGGGCTCAGTGCCTCACGCTTCTTGATTGGTCAGTTTTGACCTTTGACCCCTACCTATTGTTTAAAGGGATACGGCACTCACCTGATGAACCATCTGAAGGAGTACCACATCAAGCATGACATCCTCAACTTCCTCACCTACGCAGACGAGTACGCCATTGGCTACTTCAAAAAGCAGGTCAGTACATGATTGGCTTCTTAAAAAGATCAGAAAATGGCATTGGTTATCTTGCAATGTATTGTGAAACATCAAGAAACTGGGGGTCTTTGCAAAAATTGACCATTCTTACATCTCTCTCTTTCTCTGTCTCTCTCTCTCCATCTATCTCTCTGTGTCTCAGGGCTTCTCTAAAGACATCAAGGTTCCCAAGGCCAAGTATCTGGGCTACATCAAAGACTATGAGGGAGCGACGCTGATGGGCTGTGAGCTCAACCCCAGCATCCCTTACACTGAGTTTTCTGTCATTATCAAGAAGCAGAAGGAGGTGTGTGTGTGTGCCTACAACGTCTATTTGTATAATAAATTGAGTTACCTAAGTTCTCTCTCTCTCTTTCTGTCTCTCTCCCTTCCGCTATCGCTCCCTCTCTCTCCCTCCCTCCCTCTTTCAGATCATAAAGAAACTGATAGAGAGAAAGCAGGCTCAGATCAGAAAGGTCTACCCAGGACTTTCCTGTTTTAAGGAAGGAGTTCGACAGATTCCCATCGAGAGCATTCCTGGAATACGTACGTTTCTCCTCCTCTCATTATATAAGTCTACCTTCAGCATAGGTTCAAAGGATGCGTCCCAAATGGCACCCTATTCCCTACATACAGTGGGGGAAAAAAGTATTTAGTCAGCCACCAATTGTGCAAGTTCCCCCACTTAAAAAGATGAGAGAGGCCTGTAATTTTCATCATAGGTACACGTCAACTATGACAGACAAAATGAGAAGAAAAATCCAGAAAATCACATTGTAGGATTTTTAATGAATTTATTTGCAAATTATGGTGGAAAATAAGTATTTGGTCAATAACAAAAGTTTCTCAATACTTTGTTATATACCCTTTGTTGGCAATGACACAGGTCAAACGTTTTCCGTAAGTCTTCACAAGGTTTTCACACACTGTTGCTGGTATTTTGGCCCATTCCTACATGCAGATCTCCTCTAGAGCAGTGATGTTTTGGGGCTGTCGCTGGGCAACACGGACTTTCAACTCCCTCCAAAGATTTTCTATGGGGTTGAGATCTGGAGACTGGCTAGGCCACTCCAGGACCTTGAAATGCTTCTTACGAAGCCACTCCTTCGTTGCCCGGGCGGTGTGTTTGGGATCATTGTCATGCTGAAAGTCCCAGCCACGTTTCATCTTCAATACCCTTGCTGATGGAAGGAGGTTTTCACTCAAAATCTCACGATACATGGCCCCATTCATTCTTTCCTTTACACGGATCAGTCGTCCAGGTCCCTTTGCAGAAAAACAGCCCCAAAGCATGATGTTTCCACCCCCATGCTTCACAGTAGGTATGGTGTTCTTTGGATGCAACTCAGCATTCTTTGTCCTCCAAACACGACGAGTTGAGTTTTTACCAAAAAGTTATATTTTGGTTTCATCTGACCATATGACATTCTCCCAATCCTCTTCTGGATCATCCAAATGCACTCTAGCAAACTTCAGACGGGCCTGGACATGTACTGGTTTAAGCAGGGGGACACGTCTGGCGCTGCAGGATTTGAGTCCCTGGCGGCGTAGTGTGTTACTGATGGTAGGCTTTGTTACTTTGGTCCCAGCTCTCTGCAGGTCATTCACTAGGTCCCCCCGTGTGGTTCTGGGATTTTTGCTCACCGTTCTTGTGATCATTTTGACCCCACGGGGTGAGATCTTGCGTGGAGCCCCAGATCGAGGGAGATTATCAGTGGTCTTGTATGTCTTCCATTTCCTAATAATTGCTCCCACAGTTGATTTCTTCAAACCAAGCTGCTTACCTATTGCAGATTCAGTCTTCCCAGCCTGGTGCAGGTCTACAATTTTGTTTATGGTGTCCTTTGACAGCTCTTTGGTCTTGGACATAGTGGAGTTTGGAGTGTGACTGTTTGAGGTTGTGGACAGGTGTCTTTTATACTGATAACAAGTTCAAACAGGTGCCATTAATACAGGTAACGAGTGGAGGACAGAGGAGCCTCTTAAAGAAGAAGTTACAGGTCTGTGAGAGCCAGAAATCTTGCTTGTTTGTAGGTGACCAAATACTTATTTTCCACCATAATTTGCAAATAAATTCATTCAAAATCCTACAATGTGATTTTCTGGATTTTTTTTTCTCAATTTGTCTGTCATAGTTGACGTGTACCTATGATGGAAATTACAGGCCTCTCTCATATTTTTAAGTGGGAGAACTTGCACAATTGGTGGCTGACTAAATACTTTTTTTCCCCACTGTATGGGCCCTGGTCAAACGTAGGGCACTATATAGGGAATATGGTGCCATTTGGGACACAGTTAAAGGCACATCTCCAAAGAGGTAGCAGTGAAGTGGGGTAGTAAAGAAGTGTGTGGACAGTGTCTCTAGTTTAACTCAACTCTTTTTTGTCACCAGGAGAAACTGGATGGAAACCGGTGGGCAAAGGGTGAGTGATTCTTTCAGTAAAACAAATGTAAGGGCTTTTAAGTTTTCCTTCGAAAGCTTGGCCAGTGAGCTACCACTGTCATCGTCATGGTAACTCTGACAGAAAATGAGGTGATATCAACGTCCTGTTTCCTGTTGTGATCCCAGGAAAGAGCTGAAGGATCCAGATCAGCTGTACAGCACCCTGAAGACCATCCTACAACACGTTAAGGTGAGGGACACGCACATACACATGCATGCAAACTCACTCTCTCTCGCTCACACGCACGCACACATGCATGCAATCACCCACTCACTCACTCTCAAATGCACACACACCAACTCGTAGCCCCACACACACAGGTTTCTCACTATGTGTTATGTGTTATAGAGTCACCAGAATGCCTGGCCGTTCATGGAACCAGTGAAGAAGACTGAGGCTCCTGGCTACTACCAAGTCATCCGCTTCCCCATGGGTATGTATGGCATTACGTATGGAACACATCTGTGGATGGGTCAACTCTTCAGGGGAAGGAATATAGCCATACATAACTTGTAAGCAAACAAATATGGATGGTTGAATTGAGTCAGATACAATGTCTTCAGAAAGTATTCATACCGCTTGACTTGTTCCACATTTTGTTGTGTTACAGCCTGAATTCAAAATGGATTCAATATATTTTTTTCTCACCCATCTACACACAATACCCCATAATGACAAAGTGTTTGCTAATTTATTGAAGAATATAATAATAATAATATGCCATTTAGCAGACGCTTTTATCCAAAGCGACTTACAGTCATGCGTGCATACATTTTTGTGTATGGGTGGTCCCGGGGATCGAACCCACTACCCTGGCGTTACAAGTGCCGTGCTCTACCAGCTGAGCTACAGAGGACCACAAGAAGGCCATTGAAGGCCGAAACGTCAATCTTTTAAACTTGTCTAATAAAACTACACATTTTTTATGGTGAGCGAGCATTGCACCTTTTCCTGTCCATTGAAAATGACATATAGAAATATCTCATTTACATAAGTATTCACACCCCTGAATCAATCCTTATAGAAGCACCTTTGGCAGTGATTACAGCTGTGAGTATTTCTGGGTAAATCTCTTAGAGCTTTCCACACCTGGATTATGCAACATTTTCCCATTATTCTTAAAACAATTCTTCAAGCTCTGTCAAATTGGTTGTTGATCATTGCTTGACAACCATTTTCAGGTCGGCCACTCAGGAACATTCACTGTCTTCTTGGTAAGCAACTCCAGTGTAGATTTGGCCTTGTGTTTTAGGTTATTGTCCTGCTGAAAGGTGAATTCATCTCCTAGTGTCTGGTAGAAAGCAGACTGAACCAGGTTTCCACTAGGATTTTGCCTGTGGTTAGCTCCAGTCCGTATATACAGTGGGGGAAAAAAGTATTTAGTCAGCCACCAATTGTGCAAGTTCTCCCACTTAAAAAGATGAGAGAGGCCTGTAATTTTCATCATAGGTACACGTCAACTATGACAGACAAAATGAGATTTTTTTTCTCCAGAAAATCACATTGTATGATTTTTTATGAATTTATTTGCAAATTATGGTGGAAAATAAGTATTTGGTCAATAACAAAAGTTTCTCAATACTTTGTTATATACCCTTTGTTGGCAATGACACAGGTCAAACGTTTTCTGTAAGTCTTCACAAGGTTTTCACACACTGTTGCTGGTATTTTGGCCCATTTCTCCATGCAGATCTCCTCTAGAGCAGTAATGTTTTGGGGCTGTCGCTGGGCAACACGGACTTTCAACTCCCTCCAAAGATTTTCTATGGGGTTGAGATCTGGAGACTGGCTAGGCCACTCCAGGACCTTGAAATGCTTCTTACGAAGCCACTCCTTCGTTGCCCGGGCGGGGTGTTTGGGATCATTGTCATGCTGAAAGACCCAGCCACGTTTCATCTTCAATGCCCTTGCTGATGGAAGGAGGTTTTCACTCGAAATCTCACGATACATGGCGCCATTCATTCTTTCCTTTACACGGATCAGTCGTCCTGGTCCCTTTGCAGAAAAACAGCCCCAAAGCATGATGTTTCCACCCCCATGCTTCACAGTAGGTATGGTGTTCTTTGGATGCAACTCAGCATTCTTTGTCCTCCAAACACGACGAGTTGAGTTTTTACCAAAAAGTTCTATTTTGGTTTCATCTGACCATATGACATTCTCCCAATCCTCTTCTGGATCATCCAAATGCACTCTAGCAAACTTCAGACGGGCCTGGACATGTACTGGTTTAAGCAGGGGGACACGTCTGGCGCTGCAGGATTTGAGTCCCTGGCGGCGTAGTGTGTTACTGATGGTAGGCTTTGTTACTTTGGTCCCAGCTCTCTGCAGGTCATTCACTAGGTCCCCCCGTGTGGTTCTGGGATTTTTGCTCACCGTTCTTGTGATCATTTTGACCCCACGGGGTGAGATCTTGCGTGGAGCCCCAGATCGAGGGAGATTATCAGTGGTCTTGTATGTCTTCCATTTCCTAATAATTGCTCCCACAGTTGATTTCTTCAAACCAAGCTGCTTACCTATTGCAGATTCAGTCTTCCCAGCCTGGTGCAGGTCTACAATTTTGTTTCTGGTGTCCTTTGACAGCTCTTTGGTCTTGGCCATAGTGGAGTTTGGAGTGTGACTGTTTGAGGTTGTGGACAGGTGTCTTTTATACTGATAACAAGTTCAAACAGGTGCCATTAATACAGGTAACGAGTGGAGGACAGAGGAGCCTCTTAAAGAAGAAGTTACAGGTCTGTGAGAGCCAGAAATCTTGCTTGTTTGTAGGTGACCAAATACTTATTTTCCACCATAATTTGCAAATAAATTCATTAAAAATCCTACAATGTGATTTTCTGGATTTTTTCCCCTCAATTTGTCTGTCATAGTTGACGTGTACCTATGATGAAAATTACAGGCCTCTCTCATCTTTTTAAGTGGGAGAACTTGCACAATTGGTGACTGACTAAATACTTTTTTTCCCCACTGTATATTTTTTCCTGAAAAACTCCCCAGTCCGTAACGATAACAAGCATACACATGCTTGAAAATATGGAGTGTGGTACTCAGTAATGTGTTGTATTGGATTTGCCCCAAACGTAACACTTTGTATTCAGGACAAAAAGTTAATTGCTTTGCCACATTTTTTGCAGTATTACTTCAGTGCCTTGTTGCAAACAGGATGCATGTTTTGGAATATTTGTATTCTGTACAGGCTTCCTTATTTTAACTCTGTCAATTAGGTTAGTATTGTAGAGTAACTACAAAGTTGTTGATCCATCCTCAGTTTTCTCCTATCACAGACGTTAAACTCTAACTGTTTTAAAGTCACCATTGGCCTCATGGTGAATTCCCTGAGCAGTTTCCATCCTCTCCGGCAACGGAGTTAGGAAAGACACCTGTATATTTGTAGTGACTGGGTGTATTGATACACCATCCAAAGTTTAATTAATAACTTCACCATGCTCAAAGGGATATTCAATTTTTACCGATCTACCAATAGGTTCCCTTCTTTGCGAGGCATTGGAAAACTTCCCTGGTCTTTGTGGTTGAATCTGTGTCTGAAATTCACTGCTCGGCTGAGGGACCTTGCAGGTAATTGTATGTGTAGGGTACAGAGATGAGGTAGTCATTCAAAAGTCATGTTAAACACTATTGTTATTAGTTCATGCAACTTATTATGTGACTTGTTGAGAAATATTTTACTCCTGAACTTATTTAGGCTTGCCATACCAAAGGGGTTGAATACTTATTGACGCAAGACATTTCAGCTTTTCATTTTTTATTAATTTGTAAACATTTCTAAAAACATAATTCCACTTTGACATTATGGGGTATTGTGTCCAGTTACACAACAAAATGTGAAAAGTCAAGAGGTGTGAATACTTTCCATCCTAACAATGGGATTCCTTGTCCAGAGCGGAACAGCGGGCTGTCAAGCTCCCACCTATTCCTCTATTTATATGAATACTTTTTAAAATATTCAATGAGGGGTGTTGACGTCAATGTCTGTATTCAACGGAGAGTGAGATGCTACGCTGAATATGCATAGAGCGTCTTATTTATTTGATTTGATTTTGGGCGGAGTAAACCCTCTTGCTTCGCCTCTTCCTCTCTGGGATAGTTACCTACATGTTGTGCTGTGTGATTATCTCCAGACCTGAAGACGATGTCGGAGCGTCTGAAGAGCAGGTACTACACCACGCGGAAGCTCTTCATGGCCGACATGCAGCGCATCTTCACCAACTGTCGCGAGTACAATCCGCCAGAGAGCGAGTACTACAAGTGTGCCAACCTGCTAGAGAAGTTCTTCTACACCAAGATCAAGGAGGCAGGCCTCATTGAGAAGTGAAGAGATGGGAGGGGCTTCAAGGGAAATGGGAGGGGCTTCAAGAAAGAGGGAGCAATGGCTTAAGTCTAATGATTTCAAAAGGTACCAGTCAAAAGTTTGGACACACCTACTCATTCCAGGGTTTTTCTTTATTTTTACTATTTTCTACATTGTAGAATAATAGTGAAGACATCAAAACTATGAAATAACACATATGGAATCATGTAGTAACCAAAAAAGTGTTAAAGAAATCAAAATATATTTTATATTCCTCAAAGTAGCCACCCTTTGCCTTGATGACAGCTTTGTACACACTTGGCATTCTCTCAACCAGCTTCATGAGGTAGTCACCTGGAATGCATTTCAATTAACAGGTATGCATTCTTAATAGATAATTTGTGGAATTTCTTTCCTTCTTAATGCATTTGAGCCAATCAGTTGTGTTGTGACATGGTGGGGGGGGGGTATACAGAAGATAGCCCTATTTGGTAAAAGACCAAGTCTATATTATGGCAAGAACAGCTCAAATAAGCAAAGAGAAACGACAGGCCATCTTTACTTTAAAGACATGAAGGTCAGTCAATCTGGAAAATTGCAAGAGCTTTGAAAGTTTCTTCACGTGCAGTCACAAAAACCATTAAGTGCTATGATTAAACTGGCTCTCATGAGGACCGCCACAGGAAAGGAAGACCCAGAGTTACCTCTGCTGCAAAGGATAAGTTCATTAGAGTTAACTGCACCTCAGATTGCAGCCCAAATAAATGCTCCACTGTATTTAGGTGTCCAAACCTTTGACTGGTACTGTATTCTTAATTTTTCTACTGTGTTCAACCAGAAAAAGATATCCAGTAGGGAGGATGATTTTAGGTTCATCAGTATACTCTCTTTTCTCTGATATACTCTCCCTTGCCCCACTCAGGAAAACAGATGTCCTACATAGAAACTCCATCTGTTCAGCTAATCTAACCCTACATCTGTTTAGCTAACCTAACCCTACATCTGTTTAGCTAACCTAACCCTACATCTGTTCAGCTAACCTAACCGTACATCTGTTCAGCTAACCTAACCCTACATCTGTTCAACTAACCTAACCCTACATATGTTCAACTAACCTAACCCTACATATGTTCAACTAACCTAATCCTACATCTGTTCAGCTAAACTAACCCTACATCTGTTCAGCTAACCTAACCCTACATCTGTTCAGCTAACCTAACCCTACATCTGTTCAACTAACCTAACTCTACATCTGTTCAGCTAAACTAACCCTACATCTGTTCAGCTAACCTAACCCTACATCTGTTAAACTAACCTAACCCTACATCTGTTTAGCTAACCTAACCCTACATCTGTTCAACTAACCTAACCCTACATCTGTTCAACTAACCTAACCCTACATCTGTTCGGAGTCATACTACATGTAAGACATCACATCTGTGAAGAACTAGACTGTCTGAGAGATTTGGGGATGGATAGTCAGTCTATCAGTCAGTCAGTTACTCAGCAATTCAGTCTGTCTCAATATTGGTGGTACTGGGTCGTAATGGTGTAGGGTGAAAAGCCCCTAGATGCTGATTTTGGGTCAGTTTTGCACTTTCCCCACTAATGGTAAAGGTTAGGATTAGGGGAGGGGAAGCTGATCCTAGATCTGTACCTAGGGGAAACCTCCCCCCTGTAACCATAGTAATCTGACTAGTTCTATTTGTATGTGTGTGTTACCCAACACGCATGTGATGTGTACGCATGACTTCAGATGAGGTCTGTCCCAGCATTTATGAGGGCAAAGTTTGTGTGTATGTTACTAGAGTTCATCCTGCCAAAAAATGAAAATATTTTTTTTAATCTGTATGAATCTTAACTATTTTAAACCTCTAATTACTCCATGTATATTTTCAATGTGCTGTATATTCTTCCTGGTTTGTTTTTAAACTGAAAGGAGGGGAAGCCTCTTTTCTTGAAGTTACCCTTCATGCTGGTCCATGTAAAAAGTCCCATAGGGCAAAAGGTGACCATGGAAATGCACTTATTTATTTTTTAAGCAGCTATTCAGCATCACATGGTGAATAAGAGCTTTTTTGTTTTCCATCGAGATGTTCTATGTTTTTAGAGAAATGCACGCTATGAACTAATGGCTAATTTAAGTATGTAGAGTTTATCCTTATTTATGTGCTGTAATTTTAAAAGAATAATGATTAATAAAATGTAATTAATTTATTCTGTTTTATTATTTGTCTCTAGCCGATTGATACCTTTGTACTTTGAAGATAAAATAAAAAAGATTGTGCAATACTATGTAGTTTTGCTGTTTTGTATAAAGATGTTTGTACTTTTCAAAATTTTAGGAGAAACCTGGATTTTGTAATATGTCTGTAAGTTATTACATGGCCTTTGTACTATTGGTTTGAATGACAGCCTATTTTATAGACTGATTAAAATAGAAGTGAATCTAATGGATTGGAGTTGTTTTTCCTGATACAAATGACACTGACTCGGACGTTCCCACTCAAATCCCACTTTGCACATCGATATAAAACAAAATAATGGAATTTCTTTCTTTCTTAATGTGTTTGAGCCAATCAGATGTGTTGTGACAAGGTAGGGGGGGTATACAGAAGATAGCCCTATTTGGTAAAAGACCGTCCATATTATGGCAAGAACAGCTCAAATAAACAAAGAGAAACAACAGCCCATCATTACTTTAAGACATGAAGGTCAGTCAATACGGAACATTTCAAGAACTTTGAAAGTTTCTTCAAGTGCAGTCGCAAAAACCATCAAGCGCTATGATGAAACTGGCTCTCATGAGGACCACCACAAGAATGGAAGACCCAGAGTTACCTCTGCTGCAGAGGATAAATTCATTAGAGTTACCAGCCTCAAAAATTGCAGCCCAAATAAATGCTTCATATAATTCAAGTAACAGATACATCTCAACATCAACTGTTCAGAGGAGACTGTGTGAATCAGGCCTTCATGGTCGAATTGCTGCAAAGAAACCACTACTAAAGAACACCAATAAGAAGAAGAGACTTGCTTGGGCCAAGAAACACAAGCAATGGACATTAGACCGGTGGAAATGTGTCCTTTGGTCTGGTCTCCAAATTTGAGATTTTTGGTTCCAACCGCCGTGGCTTTGTGAGACGCGGTGTGGGTGAACGGATGATCTCTGCATGTGTATTTCCCACCGTAAAAGCATGGAGGAGGTGTTATGGTGTGGGGGTGCTTTGCTGGTGACACAGTCTGTGATTTATTTACAATTCAAGGCACACTTAACCTGCATGGCTACCACATAATTATGCAGTGATACACCATCCCATCTGGTTTGGGCTTAGTGGGACTATCATTTGTTTTTCAACAGGACAATGACCAAACACACCTTCAGGCTGTGTAAGGCCTATTTTACCAAGAAAGAGAGTGATGGAGTGCTGCATCAGATGACCTGGCCTCCACAATCCCCCGACCTCAACCCAATTGAGATGGTTTGGGATGAGTTGGACAGCAGTGTGAAGGAAAAGCAGCCAACAAGTGCTCAGCATATGTGGGAACTCCTTCAAGACCGTTGGAAAACCATTCCAGGTGAAGCCAGTTGAGAGAATGCCAAGAGTGTGCAAAGCTGTCATCAAGGGTGGCTATTTGAAGAATCTCAAATATAAAATTATTTGTTTAACACTTTTATGGTTTATGGTTAATACATGATTCCATATGTGTTATTTCATAGTTTTGATGTCTTCACTATTATTCAACAATGTAGAAAATAGTAAAAATAAAGAAAAACCCTGGAATGAGTAGAAGTGTCCAACCCTTTGACTGGTACTGTCTATATTTCTTAATTCCATTATTTTACTTTTAGATTTGTGTGTATTGTTGTGAAATGTTAGATACTACTGCACTGTTGGAGCTAGGAACAAAAACATTTTGCTACAGCCACAATAACATCTGCTAAATATGTGTATGTGACCAATAAAATGCGATTTGAGGAGTGATCTTGTTATTAGTCCCACCCTTCAGCTCCATTCAACCCCTCCCATCTATCTCTTAACACCATCTCTATTGGAATTTCTTTTTGCCATATATTTTTCAACCGTGCTGTGATGTTTCACAAAAGTTCTGAACCTTTCTATTCTCATCGTTTCTACAGATTGTAAATGAAAGATAAAAACATTTTTGCTAAAAGTATTATTATATTATTGATCGATTGACTATGACTTTTCAAATCACCCAGTAGTGCTATCTGCAGAGTTAAATCCAGGTAAATGTCGCAATTCTTTAGCCATTCCTGGGGCCTTAATAGGTAAGGGGGCTGGTGTACGTGCCCAAGGAATAATTACTTCAGCAGCATTGCCCGCTGGGAATGTCGTGCTTGTAATTACTACATCATATTGTTTATCTAGGTCTTGGGCTGTTACTCTTATGTCTATGGTCCACCTGTCTCCTTATTTTATTATCTTGATATCACAGTTACCCCCCGTGGTTCCACCCACACCAATAATCATCTGACCCTTGTTCCTTAATAGCGATCCCTTTCTGTACTTATGTCATGGTTCTTGTTTGTGCAGGAATGGACATGCTAATCCTGTCTGTTTCTCTTCTTTGTCTTGTTCCTGTGCTTTTCACTATTTCCAGTATTCCATTTTCCTTATCCAGCTGTTTTGGTTTCCAATTTCTGTTAGGGGGACCAGCCCAAGGCAGAGAAATCAATGGTGGGGAGGTCTGGTGAGTCTTGGAGGTCTGGAAGGTCTTGGAGGTCTGGGATGTCTGGAATGTCTTGGAGGTCTGTCCCTCTACTGAGGGAATCAGCCAGAGTATGTAGCTCATCAACAGCATTCCTACTGCCCTCCTCCGCCATCCCCTGATCCTGGCCACCTCCAGAACAGAGTGGTGATTTTGCTGGAGCTTCCATCCACTCTCCTTCTTCTTCTGTTCCTGTTTCCTCTTCTTCAATATTGGGTGTTTCAGCATCCTCAGCTTCCTCATCTCTAGGTCGTTGGTTTCTGTGTGGTACTCTGGTGCAGTGGTTTAGGTGATACCAGGTCGAGCTCCCCTCTATCCGTATGGCCATTGGTGTAGCCTGGGTGACGATGTATGGTCCCTCACGTCTCGGTTCGTTCCACTTACTTCTGAAGACCCGGACGTAGACCTTGTCCCCTGGCTCTACTGGTCGTGGTGGATTCACTTCTGGTTCTGGAACCCTGCTTTTCTCATGTAGGTAGATAACTTCATGTATAGCAGTTAGTTGCCTGATATACTCTGCTAATTCCCTTTCCAACTGTTCTAGAGATGGACCCTCATATGGTCCCCTAAGAACTGGCACTGGCATGGGTCGACCCGCAAACATTTCATGCGGTGTTAGGTGCGTTATTCTGTTAGCTTGCATGCGATAACTCATTAGTGCCAAAGGTAAGGCATCTACCCAGTTCAACTTTGTTTTCTCACAGATTTTTCTAATCTTCGCTTTTATGGTTCCATTTACTCTTTCCACCATTCCCTGAGACTGGGGGTGGTATACACATCCAAATCTTTGTTTTATGCGCAACTGCTGCATCACTAGTTTGACCATTTTCTGTATAAATGCTGAACCATTGTCTGAACTGATTTCTGTCGGAATTCCAAATCGTGGCATCACTTCTCTTGTTAAAAATGTTATTACTGTTCCTGCCCCTTGCATTTTGAATGGAACTGCTTCCGCCCATCTACTAAATCTGTCAATTACTACTAGCATGTACCTTTTTCCATTAACTGGTTTTATCATATCCACATAGTCTATTACTAAATGTTTAAATGGTCCCTCTGGTACTGGAATATGTCCAATTGGCGCCGTTACTCCTTTTCTAATATTATTTTGTGCATATGTTTCGCATTCTGCTAATCTTGAATCTACTGTTGCTTGCATATATGGAGACCAGAAAACTTGTTTTCTAATTTTCCTTATTACTTCCCCCCTTGCATTTGTAATAAGTACGTTCAGAAGTGTTGTAGGAGCCACTATTTGTCCATCATATGTTATCCATAATCTAGTCATGTCTCTTGTCACTCCTCTTTTTTCCCCACATAGTATGCTCATTTATGCTGGCTTTATCTTGTATTCTTATTATGTAATTTATTTCTGGGGCCGCTTCTATCAAAATAAGTGGGGTCTGTATTGCCACTTTAGACTTAGATGCTATTTTGGCCGCCTCATCTGCCGCATTATTTCCTCTGGTAACATATTCCTTTCCTTTCTTGTGTGCTTGACATTTAACAATTGCTATTTGTTTTGGCCTCATTAATGCAGCCATTAGTTATTGTATTTGTTCAAAATGCAGAATTGGGCTTCCATCTGTTTTCCTAAAACCTCTCTGTTTCCAGACTGCTCCAAACAGGTGGCATACTCCATGTGCATATGCTGAATCAGTGTAAATATTTACTATTTTATCCCTTCCTTGGTTACATGCTGCTGTCAGTGCTCTTAGTTCAGCTAGTTGGGCAGAACATGGTTGGTCACAACTTTCACTTTCTAT
This sequence comes from Coregonus lavaretus, assembly GCF_964263955.1. Classification (NCBI taxonomy): domain Eukaryota; kingdom Metazoa; phylum Chordata; class Actinopteri; order Salmoniformes; family Salmonidae; genus Coregonus; species Coregonus lavaretus. The sequence continues at coordinate 123,162 of NW_028156499.1, forward strand.
GGTGTAGAATTGGTTGTCTAATCCTTTCCTTACTACTGCGTAACCGGCATGATTGCCTTCATAATCTCTAAAGCAAGACCCATCCACAAACAATTATTCCGTAGCTCCTAGGATTGGAATTGATAATAAATCAGGTCTCAATTTAGTGAACGTCAAGGATTCTGCTACACAGTCATGTGGGTCACCTTCAGTTTCTATTGGTATCCTCTCTGCTGGGTTAACTGTAGTAAATCCTTTTATGGTTACGTCTGGATTTACATTTACGTAATTTAGCAGACGCTCTTATCCAGAGCGACTTACAAATAGGTGCATTCACCATATAGCCAGTGGGATAACCACTTTACAATTATTTTATTTTATTTAATTTTTTTATTTCTTTTTTTGGGTGGGGGGGGGGGGGGGGGGGTGGAGTAAAGGGGAGGGGGGTGGGGGGGTAGAAGGATTACTTTATCCTATCCCAGGTATTCCTTAAAGAGGTGGGGTTTCAAATGTCTCCGGAAGGTGGTGAGTGACTCCGCTGTCCTGGCGTCGTGAGGGAGCTTGTTCCACCATTGGGGTGCCAGAGCAGCGAACAGTTTTGACTGGGCTGAGCGGGAACTATGCTTCCGCAGAGGTAGGGGAGCCAGCAGGCCAGAGGTGGATGAACGCAGTGCCCTCGTTTGGGTGTAGGGACTGATCAGAGCCTGAAGGTACGGAGGTGCCTTCACAGCTCCGTAGGCAAGCACCATGGTCTTGTAGCAGATGCGAGCTTCAACTGGAAGCCAGTGGAGTGTGCGGAGGAGCGGGGTGACGTGAGAGAACTTGGGAAGGTTGAACACCAGACGGGCTGCGGCATTCTGGATGAGTTGTAGGGGTTTAATGGCACAGGCAGGGAGCCCAGCCAACAGCGAGTTGCAGTAATCCAGACGGGAGATGACAAGTGCCTGGATTAGGACCTGTGCCGCTTCGTGTGTAAGGCAGGGTCGTACTCTCCGAATGTTGTAGAGCATGAACCTACAGGATCGGGTCACCACCTTGATGTTAGCGGAGAACGACAGGGTGTTGTCCAGGGTCACGCCAAGGCTCTTCGCACTCTGGGAGGAGGACACAACGGAGTTGTCAACTGTGATGGCGAGATCATGGAACGGGCAGTCCTTCCCCGGGAGGAAGAGCAGCTCCGTCTTGCCGAGGTTCAGCTTGAGGTGGTGATCCGTCATCCATACTGATATGTCTGCCAGACATGCAGAGATGCGATTCGCCACCTGGTTATCAGAAGGGGGAAAGGAGAAGATTAGTTGTGTGTCGTCAGCGTAGCAATGATAGGAGAGGCCATGTGAGGATATGACAGAGCCAAGTGACTTGGTGTATAGCGAGAATAGGAGAGGGCCTAGAACTGAGCCCTGGGGGACACCAGTGGTGAGAGCACGTGGTGCGGAGACATCTTCTCGCCACGCCACTTGGTAGGAGCGACCGGTCAGGTAGGACGCAATCCAAGAGTGAGCCGCGCCGGAGATGCCCAGCTCGGAGAGGGTGGAGAGGAGGATCTGATGGTTCACAGTATCAAAGGCAGCAGACAGGTCTAGAAGGACAAGAGCAGAGGAGAGAGAGTTAGCTTTAGCAGTGCGGAGAGCCTCTGTGACACAGAGAAGAGCAGTCTCAGTTGAATGACCAGTCTTGAAACCTGACTGGTTTGGATCAAGAAGGTCATTCTGAGAGAGATAGCAAGAGAGTTGGCTAAAGACGGCACGCTCAATAGTTTTGGAGAGAAAAGAAAGAAGGGATACTGGTCTGTAGTTGTTGACATCAGAGGGATCGAGTGTTGGTTTTTTGAGAAGGGGTGCAACTCTCGCTCTCTTGAAGACGGAAGGGACATAGCCAGCGGTCAAGGATGAGTTGATCAGCGAGGTGAGGTAAGGGAGAAGGTCACCGGAGATGGTCTGGAGAAGAGAGGAGGGGATAGGGTCAAGCGGGCAGGTTGTTGGGCGGCCTGCTGTCACAAGTCGCAAGATTTTATCTGGAGAGAGAGGGGATAAAGAAGTCAAAGCATAGGGTAGGGCAGTGTGAGCAGGACCAGCAGTGTCATTTGACTTAACAAACGAGGATCGGATGTCGTCAACCTTCTTTTCAAAATGGTTGACGAAGTCATCCACAGAGAGGGAGGGGGGGGGGGATTCAGCAGGGAGGAGAATGTGGCAAAGAGCTTCCTAGGGTTAGAGGCGGATGCTTGGAATTTAGAGTGGTAGAAAGTGGCCTTAGCAGCAGAAACAGATGAAGAAAATGTAGAGAGGAGGGAGTGAAAAGATGCCAGGTCTGCAGGGAGTCTAGTTTTCTTCCATTCCCGCTCAGCTGCCCGGAGCTCTGTTCTGTGAGCTCGCAATGAGTCATCAAGCCACGGAGCTGGAGGGGAGGACCGAGCCTGCCGGGAGGATAGGGGACATAGAGAGTCAAAGGATGCAGAAAGGGAGGAGAGGAGGGTTGAGGAGGCAGAATCAGGAGATTGGAGGGAGAAGGATTGAGCAGAGGGAAGAGATGATAGGATGGAAGAGGAGAGAGTAGCGGGAGAGAGAGAGCGAAGGTTGCGACGGCGCATTACCATCTGTGTAGGGGCAGAGTGAGTAGTGTTGGAGGAGAGGGAGAGAGAAAAGGATACAAAGTAGTGGTCGGAGACTTGGAGGGGAGTTGCAGTGAGATTAGTAGAAGAACAGCATCTAGTAAAGATGAGGTCAAGCGTATTGCCTGCCTTGTGAGTAGGGGGGGACGGTGAGAGGGTGAGGTCAAAAGAGGAGAGGAGTGGAAAGAAGGAGGCAGAGAGAAATGAGTCAAATGTAGACATAGGGAGGTTGAAATCCCCCAGAACTGTGAGGGGTGAGCCATCCTCAGGAAAGGAACTTATCAAGGCGTCAAGCTCATTGATGAACTCTCCAAGGGAACCTGGATGGCGATAGATGACAAGGATATTAAGCTTAAATGGGCTAGTGACTGTGACAGCATGGAATTCAAATGAGGAGACAGACAGATGGGTCAGGGGAAAAATTTAGAATGTCCACTTGGGAGAGATGAGGATTCCTGTGCCACCACCGCGCTGACCAGATGCTCTCGGGGTATGCGAGAACACATGGTCAGACGAGGAGAGAGCAGCAGGAGTAGCAGTGTTTTCAGTGGTAATCCATGTTTCCGTCAGCGCAAAGAAGTCGAGGGACTGGAGGGACGCATAGGTTGGGATGAAGTCTGCCTTGTTGGCAGCAGAACGGCAGTTCCAGAGGCTGCCTGAGACCTGGAACTCCACGTGGGTCGTGCGTGCAGGGACCACCAGGTTAGAGAGGCAGCAGCCACGCGGTGTGAGGCGTTTGTGTAGCCTGTGCGGAGAGGAGAGAACAGGGATAGGCAGAGGCATAGTTGACAGGCTGCAGCAGATGGCTACAATAATGCAGAGGAGATCGGAATAAAATGAACTAAACATCTGGGAAAGGAGAGAGCGGGGCCTCCCTCACCACAACTCCCAAATATAACTCTCCCAACTTCCACCTCAGAAATTTTTAGACGTATACACTGAAACGTACGTCTAAACACTGAAACGGTGACTGAGTTTATCAGGAAGTGTATAGGTGATGTTGTGCCCACTATGACTATTAAAACCTACCCTAACCAGAAACCGTGGATAGACGGCAACATTCGCGCAAATCTGAAAGCGTGAACCACCGCATTCAACCATGGCAAGGTGACTGGGAATATGGCAGAATACAAACAGTGTAGCTACTCACTCCACAAGGCAATTAAACTGGCAAAACATCAGTATAGAGGCAAAGTGGAGTCGCAATTCAACGGCTCAGACACGAGACGTATGTGGCAGGGTCTACAGACAATCACGGACTACAAAAAGAAAACCAGCCACGTCGCCAACACCGACGTCTCGCTTCCAGACAAGCTAAACACCTTCTTCGCCCACTTTGAGGATAACACAGTGCCACTGTTGAGGCCCACTACCAAGGACTGTAGCCTCTCCTTCTCCATGGCCGACGTGATTAAGACATTTAAGCATGTTAACCCTCGCAAGGCTGCCGGCCCAGACGGCATCCCTAGTCGCGTCCTCAGAGCATGCGCAGACCAGCTGGCTGGTGTTTATGGACATATTAAATCTCTCCCTTTCCCAGTCTGCTGTTCCCACATGCTTCAACATGGCCACCATTGTTCCTGTACCCAAGAAAGCAAAGGTAACTGAACTAAATGACTATCGCCCTGTAGCACTCACCTCTGTCATCATGAAGTGCTTTGAGAGACTAGTCAAGGATCATATCACCTCTACGTTACCTGTCACCCTAGACCCACTTCAATTTGCTTACCGCCCCAATAGATCCACAGACGATGCAATCGCCATCACACTGCACACTTCCTTATCCCATCTGGACAAGAGGAATACCTATGTAAGAATGCTGTTCATTGACTATAGCTCAGCATTCAACACAGTAGCTCATCATTAAGCTCAAGGCCCTGGGTCTGAACCCCGCCCTGTGCAACTGGGTCCTGGATTTCCTGACGGGCTGCCCCCAGGTGGTGAAGGTAGGAAACAACATCTCCACTTCGCTGATCCTCAACACTGGGGCCCCACAAGGGTGCGTGCTCAGCCCCCTCCAGTACTCCCTGTTCACCCATGACTGCGTGGCCAAGCACGCCTCCAACTCAATCATCAAGTTTGCAGACGACACAACAGTAGTAGGCTTGATTACCAAAAATGACGAGACCGCCTACAAGGAGGAGGTGAGGGCTCTGGGAGTGTGGTGCCAGGAAAATAACCTCTCACTCAACTTCAACAAAACAAAGGAGATGATCGTGGACTTCAGGAAACAGCAGAGGGTGCACCACCCTATCCACATCGACGGGAACGCAGTGGAGAAGGTGGAAAGCTTCAAGTTCCTTGGCGTACACATCACCGACAAACTGAAATGGTCCACCCACGCAGACAATGTGGTGAAGAAGGTGCAACAGAGCTTCTTCAACCTCAGGAGGCTGAAGAAATTTGGCTTAGCACCTAAAACCCTCACAAACCTTTACAGATGCACAATTGAGAGTATCCTGTCGGGCTGTATCACCGCCTGGTACGGCAACTGCACCGCCCACAACCGCAGGGCTCTCCAGAACGCATTCTTCAATTTAGCCAGCTAACTAATAATGTATCTACTGTATGTGATTATGGAGAGTGAATTAAATTGTTTATTTGTCATCTTGCTAGCTAGTTGTCTAGCTATGGCCATCTGGCTAGTATCAACAAGGGCAACACGGACATGCATTGCCAAACAACGCTACTGCCACCTTCAAGTTTAGAGTATTTTAACAAGGATGAGTGGCTGACGACTTCAAGGTCTTTGCTGTGTGAACACAAAAGAGATTGACTGCTGACACTGTTCAGAGGTGCTAAGTGTGTCTGAGCTTTAATGCCTCCTGTGGCCTCCACTCCTGCGACGCCGGGACACCCTGGGGCGGTGGCGCCTGTGGACAGGGTGGCTGGTGGATGCTCTGCAACGTCTGGGCATTGTCATTGATAGGTAAGACTATGAATTACTTTTAGACGGGCAAAGGGTCCCTTTTATAGGGTTGGAGGGGGGAGCAAAATGTCATAATGGCATTGGAAATTACGCAATAATAACATTGCCGTTCCAAACAAAAACAGGGAAAACAAAACAAAAAGTAGCCTACCGGATGTAAGAGGACGACGCACTTATTTTGAGCGTATAATGAAGAAAATCGGCCCAAACATGTAGTAGACCCTCCCGCAGCTTAGAATACTTTGCGTATTATATACTACAACAATATATAAAACGCAACATGTAAAGGTGTTGGTCCCATGTTTCATGAGCTGAAATAAAAGATCCCAGAAATCTTCCATGCTCACAAAAAGCTTATTTTGCTCACATTTTTGGCACAAATTTGTTTCCATCGCTGTTCGTGAGCATTTCTCCTTTGCCAAGATAATTCATCCACCTGACAGGTGTGGCATATAAAGAAGCTGATTAAACAGCATGATCATTACACCATGTGCTGGGGACAATAAAAGGCCACTCTAAATTGTGCAGTTTTGTAACACAACACAATGCCACAGATGACTCAAGTTGAGGCAGCGTGCAATTGGCATGCTGACTGCAGGAATGTCCACACACTGCCCCATGGCGGTGGGGTTATGGTATGGGCAGGCATAAGCTACCGACAACGAACACAATTGCATTTTATCTACAGCAATTTCAAAGCACAGAAATACCGTGACGAGATCCTGAGGCCCATTGTCGTGCCATTCATCCGCCGCCATCACCTCATGTTTCACCATGATAAATGCACGGCACCATGTTGCAAGGATCTGTACACAATTCCTGGAAGCTGAAAATGTCCCAGTTCTTCCATAGCCTGCATACTCACCAGACATGTCACCCATTGGGATGCTCTGGATCGACATGTATGTCAGCGTGTTCCAGTTCCCACCAATATCCAGCAACTTTGCACAGCCGTTGAAGAGGAGAGGGCCAACATTCCACAATCAACAGCTAGATAAACTCTATGCAAAGGAGATGTGTCGTGCTGCATGAGGCAAATGGTGGTCACACCAGATAATGACTGGTTCTGATCCACGCCCCTACCTTTTTTAAAAAGGTATCTGTGACCAACATGTGAAATCAATAGATTAGGGCCTAATTAATTTATTTCAATTGACTGATTTCCTTATGTGAACTGTAACTCAGTCAAATCTTTAAAATTGTTGCATGTTGCGTTTATATTTTTGTTCAGTGTAATATAGATACAAGCATAGCTACGTCCAGTTGACCAGAATTGAGGTTGTTATCATGATGAGTAAGTTAACATTATCATCTTCAACTAATCTGACTAATCAGGCTGCTATACACAATTAATTGGTATATACAGCCTGAGACATTTGTGTGCAAAATCGTGTATATGTTCCTTACAAGCCAGTACGTTGAATAAAATTACATTTAAACTTACCTATTGTCCTTCAGCGGCTCGAAATTTGAAACAAAATACCCACAGGAAAGTATTGTTTACCCAACTTTTTAGAGAGCCGGTAGATATAGCTGGGTTAGCTGACAACGTCACAAAAATGATGTGAGTGCTTCCATGGGGCAGAAGTCGGCATTTTGTTGTGATTCTGGATGGCCAGATTGCTAGCAAGAATGACAAGAAACTGCCATGTGGGGAATCGTAAGTGGCTACTTTCAGCTCGTTTCATCTTGTTCTTGATACCATGTCTTGTTTTGAGGTGTATTGACTGATTTCATTTATGGCAAAAATGTGCTAGCTAGCTAACCAACAACTGTAACGATGTAATTGAGAGACAAGTGCTTATTGTGGAAATGTATTTATGTTTTCAATAAACATTGGAGATGAAAAATAGCTTACATGTTGTCAACAATCTAAGCCAACACCATCTGTTTTGCCCCATAGTTGCACACGCCTCGGTTTTATTACTGAACAACCAACCTGTCTATATCGGTCAGTAAAAAAAAAACACATTCAAATTTTACAAATGAAAATTCACACATAAAAGGTGTGGATTGTTCTCCATCCACCCCTGATTCAGAAAATGTCATTGGCATGACATGCTTGGTTCAATTGCTATTGACTAGAGAAAACCGAATATCCAATATAAAACTAACTTTACCTAGGTGTTGAGCCGAACCGTTACCTAAAGGCTCTCTAAAAAGTCAGGTAAACCATACTTTCCTATGGATATTTTGTCTCAAGTTTCGAGCAGCTTAAGGACAAACAGCACAGACAACAGGTAGAGTAAGTTTAACTGTAATTCTATTCAACATTCTGGCTTGTAAGGAACATTTATACGATTTTGCACACACTGCTCAGGCTGTATATAACAATTAATTGTGTATTAAAGCCTGATTAATCAGACTAATCTGATACTGGCTAGCATATTATGGGAATCTCTCACCACTGGTGTTGCTTATCCTTTTGGACCGTCCTCTGTTGGCTGCAGAGGCACTTGCTAATCTTTTCCCTGATGTCACCCAGGCTTTGCTGGAAATACTTATTCTGCCCCCGTTCCCTCACCATGGTTCAATGTAAATGGTAGGATCACTAGAAGGCGAGAGATCATGAACATTTGTCCAGCATCGCGTTATAGCCCCTCAGGGTTGAATGTTGTTGTTGATCTGCTACACTAGCACTGCTAGCTAATCCGCATTGCTAATAGGCGGAATAAACTAAGTAATATAACATATACCGACGTTTTAAAGGCTGACTTACCTCCTCGGTTATAAACAGTACAGTGCAATTCAATTACAATATGTGTATTTCACAAGCAATTCTCATAACGTGGTCAAATAGCTAGCCACAACTCCGTTCTCTGCTGGCCTGGTTGACTTTTGAATTCTGCGCTGCGATTGATGATTGGTAGGGAAGACTCTGTCACAACGTTATTTCCTCTCATCGGAAATGCATAACTTTCCACTAGGTGGCACCAGTCTCTCAATTCAATTCAATTCAATTTAAGGGATTATTGCCATGGTAAACATTTGTTTACATTGCCAAAGCAAGTCAAATAGATAATAAACAAAAGTGAAATAAACTATAAAAAATGAACATTAAACATTACACTCACAAAAGTTCCAAAAGAGTAACGACATTTAAAATGTCATATTATGTCTATATACAGTGTTGCAACAAAGTGCAAATAGTTAAAGTACAAAAGGGAAAATAAATCAACATAAATATGGGTTGTATTTACAATGGTGTTTGTTCTTCACTGGTTGCCCTTTTCTTGTGGCAACAGGTCACAAATCTTGCTGCTGTGATTGCACACTGTGGTATTTCACCCAATAGATATGGGAGTTTATCAAAATTGGATTTGTTTTCGAATTCTTTGTGGGTCTGTGTAATCTGAGGGAAATATGTGTCTCTAATATGGTCATACATTTGGCAGGAGGTTAGGAAGTGCAGCTCAGTTTCCACCTCATTTTGTGGGCAGTGAGCACATATCCTGTCTTCTCTTGAGACAGTCACAGTGGTCAGGTATTCAGTCACAGTGGTCAGGTATTCTGCCACTATGTAATCTCTGTTTAGGGCCATATATCATTTCAATTTGCTCTGTTTTTTGTTGTTGATTCTTTCCAGTGTGTCAAATAGTTATATTTTTCTCATAATTTGGTTGGGTCTAATTGTGTTGCTGGCCTGCGGCTCTGTGGTGTCTGTTTGTGTTTGTGAACAGAGCCCCAGAACCAGCTGGCTGAGGGGACTCATCTCTAGGTTAATCTCTCTGTAGGTGAGGGCTTTGTGGGGGAATGTGTGGGCATTACTTCCTTTTAGGTGGTTGTAGAATTTAACAGCTCTTCTCTGGATTTTGATAACTAGCGGGTAAAATTCTGCATGCATTGTTTATGGTTTTGCATTGTACACAAATTATATTTTGGCAGAATTCTGCATGCAGAGTCTCAATTGGATGTTTGTCCCATTTTGTGAATTCTTGGTTGGTGAGTGGACCCCAGACCTCACAACCATTGAGGGCAATGGGTTCTATAACTGAATGAATTATTTTTAGCCAGATCTTAATTGCGATGTCGAGTCTGATGTTTTTATGGCATAGAAGGCCCTTCTTGCCTTGTCTCTTAGATTGTTCACAGCCTTGTGGAAGTTATAATATAATATATGCCATTTAGTAGACGCTTTTATCCAAAGCGACTTACAGTCATGTGTACATACATTTTACATAGGGACAGTCCCAGGAATCGAACCCACTACTCCGGCGTTACAAGCACCATGCTCTAACAACAAAGCTATAAAGGACCATGTTACCTGTGGTGTTGATGTTTAGGCCGAGCTAAGTATAATTATTTGTGTGCTCTAGGGCAACAGTGTCTAGATATAATTTGTATTTGTTGTCCTGGCAACTGGATCTTTTTTGGAACACCATTATTTTTGCCTTACTGAGATTCACTGTCAGGGCCCAAGTCTGACAGAATCTGTGCAGAAGATCTAGGTGCTGCCATAGGCCCTCGTTGGTTCGGGACAGAAGCAACAGATCATCAGCAAACAATAGACATTTGATTTCCAAGTCTCTCTTGAGTCTGTCCTTTCCTACCGCTCTCCTTTCTCTTTTTCTGTGTGTATCAGTGGAGGCTGGTGGGAGGAGCTATAGGAGGACGGGCTCATTGTAATGGCTGGAATGGAATTAAACAGGGTTTCCATATGTTTGATGTGTTTGATACCGTTCCATTAATTCCATTCCAGCCATTACAATGAGCCCACCCTCCTATAGTTCCTCCCACCAGCCTCCTCTGGTGTGTATGTATGTTTGTGGGGGCTTGTGTCTGTGCCTGTGTCTGTATCTGTGTCGTGTCTGTGTCTGTGTCTGTGGTGTTTGTATAGAGGAAGAAGGGAAAATAACTGATGGAAAATATTTATATTTTGTTCACATCATCAAGGCTTGAAAAATATACAATGGAGGCTAATTCAAGAGCACCACAATGACTCTGAAAGTCAACATC
>NW_028156498.1:0-5000 GCF_964263955.1 Coregonus lavaretus
ATATATATATATATATATATATATATATATATATATATATATATATATATATATATATATATATTTGAGTCTTGTTGGGGGGGGGAAGAGGGCATATCCTATGTTGATTTATGACAAGTTCATTGACTAGGGCCCTATAAAATAGGCGTTGCGGACCGAATCACGGAATCCAGACATTAAACCGAAATTCAACAATATTCAAACATTTATTGAACTTAGTAAGAAATCAACTAAATCTATTCAACTTGTTAGAAAACGCATTCATTTGCCCAAGTCAATCATAAGACATGAACAAAATGCATCAGTGATTCGTATTTCCATGAACTTTCTGGCACGGCACAGGAATGCCCCTGTCTGTGTGCATGTGTGAGGTGCGCACGTATGTCTACACTTTGTGTAGCCGTTAGCGATGATGCTAATGATAACCTTCTTCTGGTAGGGAAGGAATGGCTTTCCCCAAAACCTTCGCAAGTAAATGTTAACTACAAAGTAGCCTATGCCTGCCTGGCAGAATTATACCGTGATCATTTTCATCACTCCAGTGGCCATTTGTTCTACAGAAACACCGCTTAACCAAACAAAGGTCTCTTCCTGGTGCACGCTTGCATTTAAGGGTAACTACACCCCAAAATCTAAATGTCTTACATTTTTCCCAGACCTCACAAATGGTCACCTGATAGGGTTTAAACATAGTTGTGGACATAGAACATCCAATTGTGCTGTTTTGCTATTAAAAAGGTGTACTTTTGAGAGCGAAAACCTGCCAAAACAGGGACAAACGGTCAACGGGGAAATCTAAACGGAGAAAAGGGAACTTGGGAATTAACGGAATCAGGCAAAACATTGAAGGGATTTTATAGTGCCCTAATGGACTACAGACATTGACTGTCTCCTAGACTAAAAACAAAGGCTGCATGTACTGCCTATATTTTGAGGGAAACGCACTGTCCATTATTTGATTTGATCAGGGCAGGGCAGCACACACAAACTGCATTTAGTCCAATAACAATCCATGATATTATTAGGGTGATAAATAAAAGGCAGTTGCTCCATGACACAAGAGCACGCTCTACTGGGACAAAAAGCTTACAGCACCTGGTATTCAGAGGCTGTCTCCCATCCAAGTACTAACCAGGCCCGACCCTGCTTAGCTTCCGAGATCGGACGAGATCGGGCGTATTTTTTTTTTTTTTTTTTTTTTTTTTTATTATCAAAAAATTCAATTTTTTACAATATTTACAGTACAATATTACAAAGAACAATACAGAAGACACTAGCCTAACATAGGCAGGTGAACAATTCACCCCCTATCAAATCAAAGAACCCAAAGAAATAAAAATACAAAAAAAACTATTATACAAAAAAAACCAGACATGACTAAGACATAACAAAATCCACCCACAAAATAGGCAGATAAAAGCCACCCCCTATCAAATAAAAATAAACAAAGAAAATATTCAAAATAATTCTTTCAAAAATTATAAGTGATTCCTCCACCATCCACCTTTGCAATCAACCCACACCCCTCAACAAAATGTTCATCAAAATCTTCCATCCCATAATTAAACAACATATCCATGTGTTTACTAAACAGTGATATAAAAATACCCCAGACCTTCACCCTCTTCCTGTCAAAAAAACCATAATTCCTCCTACAAAAAATAGCATACCTCACAAAACTCAAAACAATATTCAACAAGCACACATTAACGCCATCACATTTACCAGACACTCCAAATAACACAAGTTCCTCCCACACATACTTTTTCAAGAAATCACCCCCCCAGTTTTTACTTAACATTTCCTTAACTTTACAAAACATATCTTTTAATTCCTCACATTCTATAAACAAATGCATAAGCGTTTCTGGGAAACATCCACATATATCGCATTCCCTTTTTACTTCACAATTAATTTGATGTAACACCACCTTTGTAAATATTCTATTGTGTCTTAACTTAAAATCATTATTTTCACACTCCTTACTATTATATTTTACATTTAAATTTTCCCATATCTTTTTTTCATCCAATTCTGGAAAAACTGTTTTCCAAAATTTTTCAGCAGCCGGCCTTCTATAACATTTTCCTACCATTATTCTATACAATATTTTCACTGGTATAGTAGATAAATGTACTTTCTTCTCACTGCTACCAATGAACAAATTAGGAAATACAAACAGATTTTCTCTTTCAACCTCACTATTTATTAAATCCACCCATGCGCTTGGTATGCTATTCTTTATCTTGTCATACATATTATTCACTGTTCCCCTTCCCACCTCTTCATCCCATTCCTTGATAATATCAAAAATAGCTTCTTCAGGTAAAAACCCTGGAATTACCTCATAGGTATAATCTTTTATTTGTCGTAGACCTGCACTCCTAAATACTTTATTATACAAAACTTGTTCTTTGTTCTTGATTTTCTCATTCAGAAATATAGGTTGATTCATAATCAGGTCAATATGACCACATTCATAATATACATTAGGCAACAACTCTGCCCATGCATTTAGCACCTCTTTATAAAAATCTGGTACCTTTTCAAACATTTTCCTTTTAAGCCCCATCAATAAACCATTATCTCCACATCCACCACTCTCCTCTAAGTAGACCTTAAAGAAGTGTTTCCAGCCATAATCTTCACTGTCATACAAATATTTCTTTACTGTTTTTATCCTAATAGCTTTTCTTTTGACATCTAAATCTACAAGTTTTAAACCTCCATCCACATAGTCAGCTATCAATGTTTTCTGAGATATTCTAACACCTTTACCATCCCATATAAAATTAGACACCACCTTATTTAATTCATTTAGCACCCACTCAGGCATGTCCAGGACTCCCAAAACATACACAAATTTAGATAATACCAAAGCATTTGCAACAATTACTTTACCTTTTAACTTTAATTTTCTATTTTTCCAGAAATTTAACGTTAGCTTGACTTTATTAAGTATCCCAGTCCAAGTTATATCTTTTGCCTCTTTCTCCTTTACACCAATGTTTACTCCCAGCACTTTAATAAAATCCCTTGCTATCTTGAATGGAATCTCACACTTATTTGCATCGATATCCCCAACAAACATTATTTCAGTCTTCTCTATATTAACTTTAGCGCCCGATGCCTTACCATATATATCTATGATTCTCATAATGCTTCCAATGCTTCCTATATCTTTCACAGTGCAAGTAGTGTCATCAGCGTACTGATGTACAACACTGATACCACCACCTGGGATTCCGACACCCCTTACCTCTTTATTACTATTTATTAAAGTAGCTAACGGTTCTGTAGAAATACTGTACAACAGAGCTGACAAAGGACAGCCCTGCCTTACTGACCTCTCTACAGGAAAAGTATCTGTTACCACTCCGTTACATTTGACACAACTTTTAGCCCCGCTGTACAACAGGTTGATCCAAGCTACAAACTTTGGCCCAAAACCAAACCTCTCCATAGTCTGTAATAGGAAGCTATGCTCCACTCTATCAAAGGCTTTGTTAAAATCCAAACTTAATACTATACCGCCTTCATTTTTCATTTGATTAACAACATCTCTAATTGTACAAATTACATCTGCAACATCTCTTCCAGGTATACCGTAGGCTTGTGTTGATGCAATAATACTCCCAATCACCTTTTTCATCCTATTCGCTAACACTTTAGTCAATATCTTATAATCGGAATTTAGAAGACTAATAGGCCTATAATTTTCTAACTTGAATCTACTGCCCCTATTCTTGAATAAAATCGTTAGCATACCAGTTGACATAGACTCAGGGATTTCCTTATTCTCTTCCATATAATGAAACACCTTCCCTAAAATGGGTGCCAAAATATCTACAAAGACTTTATAGAACTCATTTGTTAAACCATCCAAACCCGGACTTTTATTGCCTTGAGTGTTAACAATTGCTTCCTTGATTTCCATAATCGAAATCTCTTCATCACACATCATTCTATCTACCTGAGATACTTTGGCACTAATTGTATCCAGCACTTTTTCAACACATACTTTATCTACATCATTCTTTTTGTAAAGATTTCTGTAAAAGGATTCAACTGTATCTAAGATCTCAACAAAATCGTTTACCTTTACACCTTTTTCATTTTCCAACTCTACAATGTAACTCTTAGTTTGTTTTCTTTTTTCAAGCCCCCAAAAAAAGGATGTACATTTCTCTCCCTCCAAAGCGTACTGTGCCCTACTCCTAACAATAGCACCCAAACATTTCTTTTTTTCATAACGACCCAGCTCTGCATGGATTTTCAAATAATTCACAACATCATAGTCTGGATCAGTATCAGCCTTTTCAAGTTCATGCAACATCCTATTTCTAAGCATTGTTTCTTTCTGCTTATCTAACCGGTTGTGATTTCTAGCATACCTAATACTCCTGTTTTTTACTTTTCCTTTCACTTCCTCCCACCATAAACACACATTCTCTTTTAACAGTACATTAGACATTTCATCATTAATACATTCAACAATTTCATTTCTATATCCTTCCTCCTTTAACAGACTGGCATTTAAACACCAGACACCTCCCCCTCTCCTCTCCACACCAAAACCCATTTGAAATGACATTACTGCGTGATCACTATATGCTGTAAAGTTATATGACATCTTCTTAACATGCTGCACCAATTCTTGTTTTGCTAGACATAAATCAATTCTGCTTTGTTTTAATTCCTTTAGCACCACCTGCCTTCTAGAAAACACTCTTCTGTTTGGATTTTCAGCCCTCCATATATCTACTAGATTCTCCTCATTCATAAGTTTCCATAATGCATTTCTAGAAGAGTCATATCTGAATCTAGCACAACTAGAGGCATCCATTCTACTACACCTCACATTAAAGTCTCCTATCAATATACAGTTTTCTGAGCACAGTGTTTTTAAGTTGTGAAACATTTCTCTCCTTTCAGATTCAATGTTTGAAGCATAAACATTGATTAAACGAAAAACTACATTTTGCACTTCAAATTCAATT
>NW_028156498.1:15000-17500 GCF_964263955.1 Coregonus lavaretus
TAAAACTATTCAACTTGTTAGAAAACACATTAATTAGCCCAAGTCAATCATAAGACATGAACAAAATGCATCAGTGATTCGTATTTCCATGAACTTTCTGAAACGGCACAGGAATGCCCCTGTCTGTGTGCATGTGTGCGGTGCGCGCGTATATCTACACTTTGTGTAGCCGTTAGCGATGATGCTAATGATAACCTTCTTCTGGTAGGGAAGGAATGGCTTTCCCCAAAACCTTCGCAAGTAAATGTTAACTACAAAGTAGCCTATGCCTGCCTGGCAGAATTATACCGTGATCATTTGCATCACTCCAGTGGCCATTTGTTCTACAGCAACACCGCTTAACCAAACAAAGGTCTCTTCCTGGTGCACGCTTGCATTTAAGGGTAACTACACCCCAAAATCTAAATGTCTTACATTTTTCCCAGACCTCACAAATGGTCACCTGATAGGGTTTAAACATTGTTGTGGACATAGAACATCCAATTGTGCTGTTTTGCTATTAAAAAGGTGTACTTTTGAGAGCAAAAACCTGCCAAAACAGGGACAAACGGTCAACGGGGAAATCTAAACGGAGAAAAGGGAACTTGGGAATTAACGGAATCAGGCAAAACATTGAAGGGATTTTATAGTGCCCTAATGGACTACAGACATTGACTGTCTCCTAGACTAAAAACAAAGGCTGCATGTACTGCCTATATTTTGAGGGAAACGCACTGTCCATTATTCGATTTGATCAGGGCAGGGCAGCACACACAAACTGCATTTAGTCCAATAACAATCCATGATATTATTAGGGTGATAAATAAAAGGCAGTTGCTCCATGACACAAGAGCACGCTCTACTGGGACAAAAAGCTTACAGCACCTGGTATTCCCAGGCGGTCTCCCATCCAAGTACTGACCAGGCCTGACCATGCTTAGCTTCCGAGATCGGACGAGATCTGGCGTATTCAGGCTGGTATGGCCGTAAGCGAGGGAACAACTCTTGGTACACTATATAAAGTCAATGTGTCACTCACTCTGAAAGGGACACAGAAACGTATCCACTTTGTGACACAAACTGAAGAAGCTCAACCCTTGCTTACATTTCCAATATATATATATATATATATATATATATATATTTATATATTTGAGTCTTGTTGGGGGGGGGGGGGGGGAAGAGGGCATATCCTATGTTGATTTATGACAAGTTCATTGACTAGGGCCCTATAAAATAGGCGTTGCGGACCGAATCACGGAATCCAGACATTAAACCGAAATGCAACAATATTCAAACATTTATTGAACTTAGTAAGAAATCAACTAAATCTATTCAACTTGTTAGAAAACGCATTCATTTGCCCAAGTCAATCATAAGACATGAACAAAATGCATCAGTGATTCGTATTTCCATGAACTTTCTGAAACGGCACAAGAATGCCCCTGTCTGTGTGCATGTGTGCGGTGCGCGCGTATGTCTACACTTTGTGTAGCCGTTAGCGATGATGCTAATGATAACCTTCTTCTGGTAGGGAAGGAATGGCTTTCCCCAAAACCTTCGCAAGTAAATGTTAAATACAAAGTAGCCTATGCCTGCCTGGCAGAATTATACCGTGATCATTTGCATCACTCCAGTGGCCATTTGTTCTACAGCAACACCGCTTAACCAAACAAAGGTCTCTTCCTGGTGCACGCTTGCATTTAAGGGTAACTACACAACAAAATCTAAATGTCTTACATTTTTCCCAGACCTCACAAATGGTCACCTGATAGGGTTTAAACATTGTTGTGGACATAGAACATCCAATTGTTCTGTTTTGCTATTAAAAAGGTGTACTTTTGAGAGCGAAAACCTGCCAAAACAGGGACAAACGGTCAACGGGGAAATCTAAACGGAGAAAAGGGAACTTGGGAATTAACGGAATCAGGCAAAACATTGAAGGGATTTTATAGTGCCCTAATGGACTACAGACATTGACTGTCTCCTAGACTAAAAACAAAGGCTGCATGTACTGCCTATATTTTGAGGGAAACGCACTGTCCATTATTTGATTTGATCAGGGCAGGGCAGCACACACAAACTGCATTTAGTCCAATAACAATCCATGATATTATTAGGGTGATAAATAAAAGGCAGTTGCTCCATGACACAAGAGCACGCTCTACTGGGACAAGAAGCTTACAGCACCTGGTATTCCCAGGCAGTCTCCCATCCAAGCCCGACCCTGCTTAGCTTCCGAGATCGGATGAGATCGGGTGTATTCAGGCTGGTATGGCCGTATCGAGGGAACAACTCTTGGTACACTATATAAAGTCAATGTGTCACTCACTCTGAAAGGGACACAGAAACGTATCCACTTTGTGACACAAACTGAAGAAGCTCAACCCTTGCTTACATTTCCAATATATATATATATATATATATATTTGAGTCTTGTTGGGGGGGGGGGGGGGGAAGAGGGCATATCCTATGTTGATTTATGACAAGTTCATTGACTAGGGCCCTATAAAATTGGCGT
>NW_028156498.1:32500-52500 GCF_964263955.1 Coregonus lavaretus
AATTCAACAATATTCAAACATTTATTGAACTTAGTAAGAAATCAACTAAATCTATTCAACTTGTTAGAAAACGCATTCATTTGCCCAAGTCAATCATAAGACATGAACAAAATGCATCAGTGATTCGTATTTCCATGAACTTTCTGGCACGGCACAGGAATGCCCCTGTCTGTGTGCATGTGTGCGGTGCGCGCGTATGTCTACACTTTGTGTAGCCGTTAGCGATGATGCTAATGATAACCTTCTTCTGGTAGGGAAGGAATGGCTTTCCCCAAAACCTTCGCAAGTAAATGTTAACTACAAAGTAGCCTATGCCTGCCTGGCAGAATTATACCGTGATCATTTGCATCACTCCAGTGGCCATTTGTTCTACAGCAACACCGCTTAACCAAACAAAGGTCTCTTCCTGGTGCACGCTTGCATTTAAGGGTAACTACACCCCAAAATCTAAATGTCTTACATTTTTCCCAGACCTCACAAATGGTCACCTGATAGGGTTTAAACATTGTTGTGGACATAGAACATCCAATTGTGCTGTTTTGCTATTAAAAACGTGTACTTTTGAGAGCGAAAACCTGCCAAAACAGGGACAAACGGTCAACGGGGAAATCTAAACGGAGAAAAGGGAACTTGGGAATTAACAGAATCAGGCAAAACATTGAAGGGATTTGATAGTGCCCTAATGGACTACAGACATTGACTGTCTCCTAGACTAAAAACAAAGGCTGCATGTACTGCCTATATTTTGAGGGAAACGCACTGTCCATTATTTGATTTGATCAGGGCAGGGCAGCACACACAAACTGCATTTAGTCCAATAACAATCCATGATATTATTAGGGTGATAAATAAAAGGCAGTTGCTCCATGACACAAGAGCACGCTCTACTGGGACCAAAAGCTTACAGCACCTGGCATTCCCAGGCGGTCTCCCATCCAAGTACTAACCAGGCCCGACCCTGCTTAGCTTCCGAGATCAGACGACATCGGGCGTATTCAGGCTGGTAAGGCCGTAAGCGAGTGAACAACTCTTGGTACACTATATAAAGTCAATGTGTCACTCACTCTGAAAGGGACACAGAAACGTATCCACTTTGTGACACAAACTGAAGAAGCTCAACCCTTGCTTACATTTCCAATATATATATATATATATATATATATATATATATATATATATATATATATATATATATATATATATATATATATATATATATATATATATATATATATATATATATATATATGAGTCTTGTTGGGGGGGGGGGAAGAGGGCATATCCTATGTTGATTTATGACAAGTTCATTGACTAGGGCCCTATAAAATAGGCGTTGCGGACCGAATCACGGAATCCAGACATTAAACCGAAATGCAACAATATTCAAACATTTATTGAACTTAGTAAGAAATCAACTAAATCTATTCAACTTGTTAGAAAACGCATTCATTTGCCCAAGTCAATCATAAGACATGAACAAAATGCATCAGTGATTCGTATTTCCATGAACTTTCTGGCACGGCACAGGAATGCCCCTGTCTGTGTGCATGTGTGCGGTGCGCGCGTATGTCTACACTTTGTGTAGCCGTTAGCGATGATGCTAATGATAACCTTCTTCTGGTAGGGAAGGAATGGCTTTCCCCAAAACCTTCGCAAGTAAATGTTAACTACAAAGTAGCCTATGCCTGCCTGGCAGAATTATACCGTGATCATTTGCATCACTCCAGTGGCCATTTGTTCTACAGCAACACCGCTTAACCAAACAAAGGTCTCTTCCTGGTGCACGCTTGCATTTAAGGGTAACTACACCCCAAAATCTAAATGTCTTACATTTTTCCCAGACCTCACAAATGGTCACCTGATAGGGTTTAAACATTGTTGTGGACATAGAACATCCAATTGTGCTGTTTTGCTATTAAAAACGTGTACTTTTGAGAGCGAAAACCTGCCAAAACAGGGACAAACGGTCAACGGGGAAATCTAAACGGAGAAAAGGGAACTTGGGAATTAACAGAATCAGGCAAAACATTGAAGGGATTTGATAGTGCCCTAATGGACTACAGACATTGACTGTCTCCTAGACTAAAAACAAAGGCTGCATGTACTGCCTATATTTTGAGGGAAACGCACTGTCCATTATTTGATTTGATCAGGGCAGGGCAGCACACACAAACTGCATTTAGTCCAATAACAATCCATGATATTATTAGGGTGATAAATAAAAGGCAGTTGCTCCATGACACAAGAGCACGCTCTACTGGGACAAAAAGCTTACAGCACCTGGCATTCCCAGGCGGTCTCCCATCCAAGTACTAACCAGGCCCAACCCTGCTTAGCTTCCGAGATCAGACGACATCGGGCGTATTCAGGCTGGTAAGGCCGTAAGCGAGTGAACAACTCTTGGTACACTATATAAAGTCAATGTGTCACTCACTCTGAAAGGGACACAGAAACGTATCCACTTTGTGACACAAACTGAAGAAGCTCAACCCTTGCTTACATTTCCAAAATATATATATATATATATATATATATATATATATATGAGTCTTGTTGGGGGGGGGGGGAAGAGGGCATATCCTATGTTGATTTATGACAAGTTCATTGACTAGGGCCCTATAAAATAGGCGTTGCGGACCGAATCACGGAATCCAGACATTAA
Organism: Coregonus lavaretus; assembly: GCF_964263955.1. Lineage (NCBI taxonomy): Eukaryota > Metazoa > Chordata > Actinopteri > Salmoniformes > Salmonidae > Coregonus > Coregonus lavaretus. Next base: position 35,163 of record NW_028156498.1, read on the forward strand.
ACCGAAATGCAACAATATTCAAACATTTATTGAACTTAGTAAGAAATCAACTAAATCTATTCAACTTGTTAGAAAACGCATTCATTTGCCCAAGTCAATCATAAGACATGAACAAAATGCATCAGTGATTCGTATTTCCATGAACTTTCTGGCACGGCACAGGAATGCCCCTGTCTGTGTGCATGTGTGCGGTGCGCGCGTATGTCTACACTTTGTGTAGCCGTTAGCGATGATGCTAATGATAACCTTCTTCTGGTAGGGAAGGAATGGCTTTCCCCAAAACCTTCGCAAGTAAATGTTAACTACAAAGTAGCCTATGCCTGCCTGGCAGAATTATACCGTGATCATTTGCATCACTCCAGTGGCCATTTGTTCTACAGCAACACCGCTTAACCAAACAAAGGTCTCTTCCTGGTGCACGCTTGCATTTAAGGGTAACTACACCCCAAAATCTAAATGTCTTACATTTTTCCCAGACCTCACAAATGGTCACCTGATAGGGTTTAAACATTGTTGTGGACATAGAACATCCAATTGTGCTGTTTTGCTATTAAAAACGTGTACTTTTGAGAGCGAAAACCTGCCAAAACAGGGACAAACGGTCAACGGGGAAATCTAAACGGAGAAAAGGGAACTTGGGAATTAACAGAATCAGGCAAAACATTGAAGGGATTTTATAGTGCCCTAATGGACTACAGACATTGACTGTCTCCTAGACTAAAAACAAAGGCTGCATGTACTGCCTATATTTTGAGGGAAACGCACTGTCCATTATTTGATTTGATCAGGGCAGGGCAGCACACACAAACTGCATTTAGTCCAATAACAATCCATGATATTATTAGGGTGATAAATAAAAGGCAGTTGCTCCATGACACAAGAGCACGCTCTACTGGGACAAAAAGCTTACAGCACCTGGCATTCCCAGGCGGTCTCCCATCCAAGTACTAACCAGGCCCAACCCTGCTTAGCTTCCGAGATCGGACGAGATCAGGCGTATTTTTTTTTTTTTTTTTTTTTTTTTTTTTAAATTAACCCATCTTTATATCATAGCTTCATATTTCACATCTTCACATCATATCATAGCTTCACAGCTTCTTTTTACATATCATAGCTTCATATTTCACATCATTTCTTCACATCTCATAGCTTCACAGCTTCTTTTTACATATCATAGCTTCATATTTCACATCTCATCGCTTCACAGCTTATTTTCATATCATAGCTTCATATTTCACATCACTTCTTCACATCTCATAGCTTCACAGCTTCTTTTTTACATATCATAGCTTCATATTTCACATCACTTCTTCACATCTCATAGCTTCACAGCTTCTTTTTACATATCATAGCTTCATATTTCACATCTCATAGCTTCACAGCTTATTTTTACATATCATAGCTTCATATTTCACATCTCATAGCTTCACAGCTTATTTTTTCCATATCATATCTTCATATTTCACATCTTCACATCTCAGCCTATAACGCAGATTATCAGTCCACGTCATAGCTTCTTACATGCTTTTACAGCAACTGGTATTCCAAGGTGGTCCCCCATCCAAGTACTAACCAGCCCTAAACCTGCTTAGCTTCCGAGATCTGACGAGATCGGGCGTATTTTTTTTTTATTTTTTTTTTTATTTTTTATCCCTATCAAATCAAAGAACCCAAAGAAATAAAAATACAACAAAAACTATTTTACAAAAAAAAACCCAGACATGACTAAGACATAACAAATTCCACCCACAAAATAGGCAGATAAAAGCCACCCCCTATCAAATAAAAATAAACAAAGAAAATATTCAAAATAATTCTTTCAAAAATTATAAGTGATTCCTCCACCATCCACCTTTGCAATCAACCCACACCCCTCCACAAAATGTTTATCAAAATCTTCCATCCCATAATTAAACAACATATCCATGTGTTTACTAAACAGTGATATAAAAATACCCCACACCTTCACCCTCTTCCTGTCAAAAAAACCATAATTCCTCCTACAAAAAATAGCATACCTCACAAAACTCAAAACAATATTCAACAAGCACACATTAACGCCATCACATTTACCAGACACTCCAAATAACACAAGTTCCTCCCACACATACTTTTTCAAGAAATCACCCCCCCAGTTTTTACTTAACATTTCCTTAACTTTACAAAACATATCTTTTAATTCCTCACATTCTATAAACAAATGCATAAGCGTTTCTGGGAAACATCCACATATATCGCATTCCCTTTTTACTTCACAATTAATTTGATGTAACACCACCTTTGTAAATATTCTATTGTGTCTTAACTTAAAATCATTATTTTCACACTCCTTACTATTATATTTTACATTTAAATTTTCCCATATCTTTTTTTCATCCAATTCTGGAAAAACTGTTTTCCAAAATTTTTCAGCAGCCGGCCTTCTATAACATTTTCCTACCATTATTCTATACAATATTTTCACTGGTATAGTAGATAAATGTACTTTCTTCTCACTGCTACCAATGAACAAATTAGGAAATACAAACAGATTTTCTCTTTCAACCTCACTATTTATTAAATCCACCCATGCGCTTGGTATGCTATTCTTTATCTTGTCATACATATTATTCACTGTTCCCCTTCCCACCTCTTCATCCCATTCCTTGATAATATCAAAAATAGCTTCTTCAGGTAAAAACCCTGGAATTACCTCATAGGTATAATCTTTTATTTGTCGTAGACCTGCACTCCTAAATACTTTAGCCCAACCCTGCTTAGCTTCCGAGATCGGACGAGATCAGGCGTATTTTTTATTTTTTTTTATATTTTATTATGAAAATCAGACAATTTTACATCATTTCAATCATCATTAAAGGGTGAACAATTCACCCTTTTACAAAATCAGAAAGAAAATACAATAAATCAACAATTAAAACACTCACCTAATCCAATTAATAATAAAACACAAGTTTTCCATTAGATGAAATTCTAATAAATGTACTCCCCCACACAAATTCTTTTTCAAAGTTGCCCCCACCATATCTCTGCATTATCTCTATATTTCCCTCCAACATACTCTTAAAAAGTACCTCCACACTCACACATTTCCCTTCATAATGCCCCAAGTTCCTTCTTAGTCTTACAGCATATCGAGCATGACTTAAAACATAATTAACCAAATTAAAATTCAAAACTTTACTTTCCCATTAATACCAAAAAGAAAAAATCTCCTCCATTCCACCCCATTAAAAATCTCCTCCCCCCAATGTTTCACTAAAAGCTCCTTTAAAAACTCATGAAAACCTCTTATTCTACTGCATTCAATGAAAAAGTGCATAAAGTTTTCCACCTCTATATGACAAATGTCACATTCTCTATTAATATTTCTGTTGATTTGATGTAAGACCACATTAGTAAAAATCCTATTATGTTTTATTTTAAAATAATTGTCTTCACATTCTATGGAATTCCCCTTTACATTAACATTCCTCCATATTGACTTCACATCCAAATCTACAAAAACCTCCGACCACACTTTCTCAGAAGCAGGCACTCTTATCTCTTTTAAAATACATTTACTATAGACTGTTTTAACTTTCAAGCCTGACAAATCACGTTTCACTCCACCACTTTCATAAAATAAAACTGGCAAACCCCTGGCTCTCTTAACCGCCCCTGTATTTATTAAAACACCCCATTCCTCCGGAATGCACCTTAAAATTCTCTTATACATATTTTCTACTGTAGTTTTGCTTATTTCATCATCAACCTCAACAACATTGTCATAAATAGCTTGTACCGGTAGAAACCCCGGCCTGACCTCATATAGAATATCACCAATCTGTCGCATCCCAGCTCTCATAAAATATTTACAATACAACATTGTATTATTATATTTGATCTTTGGATTCAAAAAGATAGGCTGATTTAAAATATTTTCCAAAATATTACATTCATACGAAATGTGTGGTAAAACCTGCCCCCAAGCCTCGAAAACTTCCTTATAAAACAAAGGTATATTTCCCAACATTTCTTGTTTTACACTCATTAATAAACCATTATCCCCCATCCTCCCAACCTCCTGCAAATACTCTGCAAAAAACTTTTTCCACCCGTAATCTAATTCCCCATATAAATACTTCCGAACCATTTTCACTCTTATTGCTATTTTCTTCACCCTTAAATCCACTAACTTCAAGCCCCCCTCCTCATAACCCGCAATCAATGTTTTAAAAGCAATTTTCGCCCCCTTCCCATCCCATAAAAATTCAACTCAAATCTTATTCATTTCAATTAAAACCCATTCTGGCACATCTAAGACATTCATGACGTGAATACAAATTGACATCAGTAAAGAATTTATAACAATAACCTTCCCCTTTAATTTTAACAACCTCCCCTTCCACATATTTACAACCTTTCTGACTTTATTTATCACCCCACTCCATGTCAAATCCCTAGCTTCTTTTTCTTTTACACCTAAAAAAACTCCTAACACCTTAAAATATTCTTTGGCCTCTTTAAAAGGAAAATTCCCCTCATTTACCTTCCCAATATACATTACAACAGACTTTTCCATATTAACTTTAGCTCCTGATGCTCTTCCATATACTTTAAAACCTTCTATTACCCTTTTTACACTGTCCTCATCTCTAACTGTTATAGTTGTGTCATCTGCATATTGGTGAATCAAACTAAATCCCCCCTGTGGAGTCTGTACACAATTAATACAATTATCCTTCTTAAGAAAAGCCGCTAAAGGCTCAGCTGATAAAACATACAATAAAGCAGATAAAGGACATCCCTGTCTCACAGATCTCTCCAGAGTAAAAGAATCAGTTAAAACCCCATTGCATTTCACCCTACTTTTTGCATTTCTATATAATAATTTAATCCACCCTATTATTTTATTACCAAAGCCAAATCTTTCCAAGACCCTAAACATAAAATAATGTTCTACTCTATCAAAAGCCTTATTTAAATCTATGCTTAAAACAATACCTCCTATCTTATCCCCATTCATTTTGTGTATCACGTCTCTAATCGTATTAATTGTGTCAGCTATATCCCTCCCAGGAACACTATAATTCTGTGTTGGTGCTATAATATCATGTAAAACTCTCTTCATCCTATTCGCTAAAATTTTGGCCAAAATCTTATAATCCACATTTAATAAACTAATTGGCCTATAATTTTCCAATTTCACCTTACTCCCTTTGTTTTTATATAAAATAGTTATCATTCCTGTCACCATTGATTCTGATACACAATCATTCTCCTCCATATAGTGATAAACCTCCAATAAAATAGGTGCTACAAGACTTTCATAAATTTTATAAAACTCTGCAATGATACCATCTACACCAGGGCTCTTATTCACCTGTAAACCCTTTATCGCATCCATCACTTCATTTACTGTAATCTTCCCATCACACATCACCTTATCTTCTCCATTAATTTTCACCTCCACACTACCTAAAATCTCCTGTACACACCCCTCATCCACCTCCCCTTTTTTAAATAAGTCCTTATAAAACCTCTGCACTGTCTCTAAAATCTCTACATAATCATCTACTACTTCCCCCTTTACATTTTCAATCTGTCTAAGATATGTTCTTCTTTGAGTACTCTTCTCTAATCCAAGAAAAAAAGAAGTGCATTTCTCCCCCTCCAAAAAATACTTTGCTTTGCTTCTTATAATGGCCCCCATACACTTATCCATGTCATATTTACTCAATTTTGCTCTCAACTCTAAAAACTTTTCTATATTATAATTAGGTTCACTGTCACACTTCCCCATTTCCTCAACCAATTTGTCTCTCAACTCATTTTCTTTTCTTTTCATCCTGCCTCTCTTTTTCCTTGCATATCTTATACTAAAAACTTTTATTTTTTCCTTAACCTTGTCCCACCATAAACACTTATCCTCCCCTTTCTGCTTATCCTCCATTTCACATATTATCAAAGATTTAAGTTGTTTACAATAATCCTCATCCCCCAAATAACTCGCATTCATACACCATGTACCACCTCCTATGCTTTCCTTGTCTAAACCCACCGAGAAATTTAAACATGCATGATCACTGAATGTTGTGAATACATACTTAACATCTTTCATACAATCCCTTAAATCTTCTTTAACTAAAATCAAATCTATTCTGGTTTGTTTTAATTCCCCTAAAACCACCTGCCTTCTAGAAAATTCTCGTTTATCGGGATTGTCATCTCTCCATATGTCAATAAGTTTTTTCTCAACCATCATTTTCTTTAAAACCCCTCTAGATGCATCATTTCTAAAAGCAGCTCCCCTTGTCATATCTAATCTGTCCAATTTCACATTAAAATCCCCCACCACGATGCAATTTCCCACACTCCATCGTCCCACTTCGACAAATAAAACCTTGCGCTCTATTTCGTTATTTGGCGCATAAACATTTATAATTCTAAACTTCATATCCATATACTCAAAATCTAAAACAAAAATTCTCCCATTATTATCATCATGTACATGTACCACTTTATCCACCACATCCTTTCTCACTAGAATAGCAACCCCACTAGAATTCCCTCTACCATTATTAACAAAAATAAAATCCCTCCATATTTGTTTTACTTTCAATACACAATCATTGTCCCAATGCGTCTCTTGTAGACATAAGATATCCACATTCTTCATTTGAACTATATTTTGAAATTTATCCATTGTCCTTAAACCATTTACATTTAGGGACACAAACTTAACCATTTCAAAAAATAATAAAATGAAAAGAAATACCTTCATTGTCCTCTACTTTTTGTCCTGTTTCTTTCCTCTTCTATCCTTCTTCTCCCCCCCCCCCGTCGCTTTCCTCTTCCTGTAGCTTTCCCTTAGTTTTTCTACCTTTGCCCCTTCGTCCGTATCAGATATCTCCTCCAAGCCCATTTCGTCCAACCAACTCAAGTTCTTTACTCCCACATCCGTTGTGCTCCCCGTATCTCTCTCCGTCTCTGGTATTGTCGTCAAAATCAAACTCCCCTCCATGTCTTCACCCCCTGAGGTACTCGCAGGGCCTGAGCTTTCCCCAAAAATCTGCGCGTCCCCAGTGCCTCCACCCAGCCCGATCCCCCCCTCCTCCTGTAAACTCCCTCTTCTCATCTCTGAGTCCAAGCTGCTCCCTATTTCGTCTGCCTTTTGCTCTTCCATCTCTCCACCTTCCTCCACATCCTCTTCCCCATCCTCTTCTTCTCCTCCCGGTGATACATCAGCTTCCATTAAGAGGTCCTGGCTCTCCTCCTCGCTTACAACCTCTCCACAGTTGCACTCATCGGTTCCCTTCCGACATCCTGCGCAAACTGCCCTATCCCTCGCTCCAGCACATTCCCTCGCATAGTGTCCCTGGTTTCCGCACTTAAAACACCTAAAGTCAGGGCAGTCCTTTAAAATATGTCCAGGTTGAATACACAGGCGACATACCCTAACCTGCTTGTCATGAATCACCCTGAAATATTCACCACCCTCCATTGTCTCGAACTTAGTGGAATACGGCAAGGACTGCACGGTGTCCGTGAACTTTACCTTACAGTATCTTGTCCCATCCACGATTTCCGTCCCCGGCCAGACTCTCCTTCTGATTTCTGAGACCGCAGCTACACCCCAGCTCCGCAGTTTATCCAGTATAGCTCCGTCTTCGATATAAACTGGCAAATTCATAAACGAGACTATGAGTTCGTTTGCCATCATGTCTCTCGCCATTACCTTCGTGTTCTTAATCATGAACCCATCCATTAAACACTCTTTTCCATTTTCATCCCCCATCGTGACTTCATATTTCCTTTCTCCTTTTATTCTGCACCCCACCACCTTTCCGCACACATCTTTAATTGATCTTAGTAATTCCATCGTCGTTATCTTGTCTTCTCCCATCAATTCCACTGCCACTGTTCGTTCCTTGCCGTATTTTGAACCACCTTCAGGTCCAAGTTTTGTCCGTTGTGCATTGCCTTTGTCTTTATCCGTTCCATTATTCTTTGCCATGTTGTCCGTCATTAACCAAACAGAAAAAAAAGTCTCAAAAAACTCACCCCCAAGCAGCAGAACTGCAAGGGGGGGGGGGGGGGAAACTAACTAACCTTAAACTTAATTGAATTCAAAATCAAACAATTGTCCTTCAATAAACTAAGAAACTCAAGCAAATAGTTCTCTCCCAAACACTCACTTACAGCTTAATCACCTGCACCTGTCTCACTCAACTCACCGGAAGGGTGTATTCAGGCTGGTATGGCCGTAAGCGAGGGAACAACTCTTGGTACACTATATAAAGTCAATGTGTCACTCACTCTGAAAGGGACACAGAAACGTATCCACTTTGTGACACAAACTGAAGAAGCTCAACCCTTGCTTACATTTCCAATATATATATATATATGAGTCTTGTTGGGGGGGGGGGGGGGGGGGGGGGGGAGAGGGCATATCCTATGTTGATTTATAACAAGTTCATTGACTAGGGCCCTATAAAATAGGCGTTGCGGACCGAATCACGGAATCCAGACATTAAACCGAAATTCAACAATATTCAAACATTTATTGAACTTAGTAAGAAATCAACTAAAACTATTCAACTTGTTAGAAAACGCATTAATTTGCCCAATTTTTTATTTTTATTTTTTATTTTTTTATTTCACCTTTATTTAACCAGGTAAACCAGTTGAGAACAAGTTCTCATTTACAACTGCGACCTGGCCAAGATAAAGCATAGCAGTGCGATAAAAACAAACACAGAGTTACATATGGGGTAAAACAAAACAAAGTCAAAAATACAACCGAAATACATATAATATACAGTGTGCAAATTTAGCAAGTTATGGAGGTAGGCAATAAAACAGGCTATAGTGCAAAATAATTACAATTAGTATTAACACTGGAATGATAGATGTGCAAGAGATGATGTGCAAATAGAGATACTGGGGTACAAATGAGCAAAATAGATAACAATATAGGGATGAGGTAGTTGGGCGGGCTAATTTCAGATGGGCTGTGTACAGGTGCAGTGATCGGTAAGGTGCTCTGACAACTGATGCTTAAAGTTAGTGAGGGAGATAAGTGTCTCCAGCTTCAGAGATTTTTGCAATTTGTTCCAGTCGTTGGCAGCAGAGAACTGGAAGGAATTGCGGCCAAAGGAGGTGTTGGCTTTGGGGATGACCAGTGAGATATACCCGCTGGAGCGCAGACTACGGGTGGGTGTTGCTATGGTGACCAATGAGCTAAGATAAGGCGGGGATTTGCCTAGCAGTGATTTATAGATGGCCTGGAGCCAGTGGGTTTGGCGACGAATATGTAGTGAGGACCAGCCAACAAGAGCGTACAGGTCACAGTGGTGGGTATTATATGGGGCTTTGGAGACAAAACGGATGGCACTGTGATAGACTACATCCAATTTGCTGAGTAGAGTGTTGGAGGCTATTTTGTAAATGACATCGCCGAAGTCAAGGATCGGTAGGATAGTCAGTTTTACGAGGGCATGTTTGGCAGCATGAGTGAAGGAGGCTTTGTTGCGAAATAGGAAACCGATTCTAGATTTAACTTTGGATTGGAGATTCTTAATGTGAGTCTGGAAGGAGAGTTTACAGTCTAACCAGACACCTAGGTATTTGTAGTTGTCCACATACTCTAGGTCAGACCCGTCGAGAGTAGTGATTCTAGTCGGGTGGGCGGGTGCAAGCAGCGTTCGGTTGAAGAGCATGCATTTAGTTTTACTAGTGTTTAAGAGCAGTTGGAGGCTACTGAAGGAGTGTTGTATGGAATTGAAGCTCGTTTGGAGGTTTGTTAACACAGTGTCCAATGAAGGGCCAGATGTATACAAAATGGTGTCGTCTGCGTAGAGGTGGATCTGAGAGTCACCAGCAGCAAGAGCGACGTCATTGATATACACAGAGAAAATAGTCGGCCCAAGAATTGAACCCTGTGGCACCCCCATAGAGACTGCCATAGGTCCAGACAACAGGCCCTCCGATTTGACACATTGAACTCTATCTGAGAAGTAGTTGGTGAACCAGGCGAGGCAGTCATTTGAGAAACCAAGGCTATTTAGTCTGCCAATAAGAATGCGGTGGTTGACAGAGTCGAAAGCCTTGGCCAGGTCAATGAAAACGGCTGCACAGTACTGTCTATTATCGATCGCGGTTATAATATCGTTTAGGACCTTGAGCGTGGCTGAAGTGCACCCATGACCAGCTCGGAAACCGGATTGCATAGCGGAGAAGGTACGGTGGGATTCGAAATGGTCGGTGATCTGTTTGTTGACTTGGCTTTCAAAAACTTTTGAAAGGCAGGGCAGGATGGATATGGGTCTGTAACAGTTTGGATCTAGAGTGTCACCCCCTTTGAAGAGGGGGATGACCGCGGCAGCTTTCCAATCTCTGGGGATCTCAGACGTTACGAAAGAGAGGTTGAACAGGCTAGTAATAGGGGTTGCGACAATTTCGGCGGCTAGTTTTAGAAAGAAAGGGTCCAGATTGTCTAGCCCAGATGATTTGTAGGGGTCCAGATTTTGCAGCTCTTTTAGAACATCAGCTGTCTGGATTTGTGTGAAGGAGAAGCGGTGGGGGCATGGGCAAGTTGCAGCGGAGGGTGCAGAGCTGGTGGCCGGGGTAGTGGTAGCCAGGTGGAAAGCATGGCCAGCCGTAGCAAAATGCTTGTTGAAATTCTCGATTATTGTAGATTTATAAGACATGAACAAAATGCATCAGTGATTCGTATTTCCATGAACTTTCTGAAACGGCACAGGAATGCCCCTGTCTGTGTGCATGTGTGCGGTGCGCGCGTATGTCTACACTTTGTGTAGCCGTTAGCGATGATGCTAATGATAACCTTCTTCTGGTAGGGAAGGAATGGCTTTCCCCAAAACCTTCGCAAGTAAATGTTAACTACAAAGTAGCCTATGCCTGCCTGGCAGAATTATACCGTGATCATTTGCATCACTCCAGTGGCCATTTGTTCTACAGCAACACCACTTAACCAAACAAAGGTCTCTTCCTGGTGCACGATTGCATTTAAGGGTAACTACACCCCAAAATCTAAATGTCTTACATTTTCCACAGACCTCACAAATGGTCACCTGATAGGGTTTAAACATTGTTGTGGACATAGAACATCCAATTGTGCTGTTTTGCTATTAAAAAGGTGTACTTTTGTGAGCGAAAACCTGCCAAAACAGGGAAAAACGGTCAACAGGGAAATCTAAACGGAGAAAAGGGAACTTGGGAATTAACGGAATCAGGCAAAACATTGAAGGGATTTTATAGTGCCCTAATGGACTACAGACATTGACTGTCTCCTAGACTAAAAACAAAGGCTGCATGTACTGCCTATATTTTGAGGGAAACGCACTGTCCATTATTTGATTTGATCAGGGCAGGGCAGCACACACAAACTGAATTTATTCCAATAACAATCCATGATATTATTAGGGTGATAAATAAAAGGCAGTTGCTCCATGACACAAGAGCACGCTCTACTGGGACAAAAAGCTTACAGCACCTGGTATTCCCAGGCAGTCTCCCATCCAAGTACTAACCAGGCCCGACCCTTCTTAGCTTCCGAGATCGGACGAGATCGGGAGTATTCAGGCTGGTATGGCCGTAAGCGAGGGTACAACTCTTGGTACACTATATAAAGTCAATGTGTCACTCACTCTGAAAGGGACACAGAAACGTATCCACTTTGTGACACAAACTGAAGAAGCTCAACCCTTGCTTACATTTCCAATATATATATATATATATATATATATATACAGTGGGGAAAAAAAGTATTTAGTCAGCCACCAATTGTGCAAGTTCTCCCACTTAAAAAGATGAGAGAGGCCAGTAATTTTCATCATAGGTTCACGTCAACTATGACAGACAGAATGTGGAAAAAAAATCCAGATAATCAAATTGTAGGATTTTTTATAATTTATTTGCAAATTATGGTGGAAAATAAGTATTTGGTCAACAACAAAAGTTTCTCAATACTTTGTTATATACCCTTTGTTGGCAATGACACAGGTCAAACGTTTTCTGTAAGTCTTCACAAGGTTTTCACACACTGTTGCTGGTATTTTGGCCCATTCCTCCATGCAGATCTCCTCTAGAGCAGTGATGTTTTGGGGCTGTCGCTGGGCAACACAGACTTTCAACTCCCTCCAAAGATTTTCTATGGGGTGGAGATCTGGAGACTGGCTAGGCCACTCCAGGACCTTGAAATGCTTCTTACGAAGCCACTCCTTCGTTGCCCGGGCGGTGTGTTTGGGATCATTGTCATGCTGAAAGACCCAGCCACAATTCATCTTCAATGCCCTTGCTGATGGAAGGAGGTTTTCACTCAAAATCTCACGAGACATGGCCCCATTCATTCTTTCCTTTACACGGATCAGTCATCCTGGTCCCTTTGCAGAAAAACAGCCCCAAAGCATGATGTTTCCACCCCCATGCTTCACAGTAGGTATGGTGTTCTTTGGATGCAACTCAGCATTCTTTGTCCTCCAAACACGACGAGTTGAGTTTTTACCAAAAAGTTCTATTTTGGTTTCATCTGACCATATGACATTCTCCCAATCCTCTTCTGGATCATCCAAATGCACTCTAGCAAACTTCAGACGGGCCTGGACATGTACTGGCTTAAGCAGGGGGACACGTCTTGCACTGCAGGATTTGAGTCCCTGGCGGCGTAGTGTGTTACTGTTGGTAGGCTTTGTTACTTTGGTCCCAGCTCTCTGCAGGTCATTCACTAGGTCCCCCCGTGTGGTTCTGGGATGTTTGCTCACCGTTCTTGTGATCATTTTGACCCCACGGGTGAGATCTTGCGTGGTGCCCCAGATCGAGGGAGATTATCAGTGGTCTTGTATGTCTTCCTTTTCCTAATAATTGCTCCCACAGTTGATTTCTTCAAACCAAGCTGCTTACCTATTGCAGATTCAGTCTTCCCAGCCTGGTGCAGGTCTACAATTTTGTTTCTGGTGTCCTTTGACAGCTCTTTGGTCTTGGCCATAGTAGAGTTTGGAGTGTGACTGTTTGAGGTTGTGGACAGGTGTCTTTTATACTGATAACAAGTTCAAACAGGTGCCATTAATACAGGTAACGAGTGGAGGACAGAGGAGCCTCTTAAAGAAGAAGTTACAGGTCTGTGAGAGCCAGAAATCTTGCTTGTTTGTAGGTGACCAAATACTTATTTTCCACCATAATTTGCAAATAAATTCATAAAAAATCCTACAATGTGATTTTCTGGATTTTCTTTCTCTCAATTTGTCTGTCATAGTTGACGTGTACCTATGATGAAAATTACAGGCCTCTCTCATCTTTTTAAGTGGGAGAACTTGCACAATTGGTGGCTGACTAAATACTTTCTTTCCCCACTGTATATATGTATATATATACATATATATATAAATATATTTTTGAGTCTTGTTGGGGGGGGGGGAGAAGGGCATATCCTATGTTGATTTATGACAAGTTCATTGACTAGGGCCCTATAAAATAGGCGTTGCGGACCGAATCACGGAATCCAGACATTAAACCGAAATTCAACAATATTCAAACATTTATTGAACTTAGTAAGAAATCAACTAACTCTATTCAACTTGTTAGAAAACGCATTCATTTGCCCAAGTCAATCATAAGACATGAACAAAATGCATCAGTGATTCGAATTTCCATTAACTTTCTGGCACGGCACAGGAATGCCCCTGTCTGTGTGCATGTGTGCGGTGCGCGCGTATATCTACACTTTGTGTAGCCGTTAGCGATGATGCTAATGATAACCTTCTTCTGGTAGGGAAGGAAGGGCTTTCCCCAAAACCTTCGCAAGTAAATGTTAACTACAAAGTAGCCTATGCCTGCCTGGCAGAATTATACCGTGATCAATTGCATCACTCCAGTGGCCATTTGTTCTACAGCAACACCGCTTAACCAAACAAAGGTCTCTTCCTGGTGCACGCTTGCATTTTTGGGTAACTACACCCCAAAATCTAAATGTCTTACATTTTTCCAAGACCTCACAAATGGTCACCTGATAGGGTTTAAACATTGTTGTGGACATAGAACATCCAATTGTGCTGTTTTGCTATTAAAAAGGTGTACTTTTGAGAGCGAAAACCTGCCAAAACAGGGACAAACGGTCAACGGGGAAATCTAAACGGAGAAAAGGGAACTTGGGAATTAACGGAATCAGGCAAAACATTGAAGGGATTTTATAGTGCCCTAATGGACTACAGACATTGACTGTCTCCTAGACTAAAAACAAAGGCTGCATGTACTGCCTATATTTTGAGGGAAACGCACTGTCCATTATTTGATTTGATCAGGGCAGGGCATCACACACAAACTGCATTTAGTCCAATAACAATCCATGATATTATTAGGGTGATAAATAAAAGTCAGTTGCTCCATGACACAAGAGCACCCTCTACTGGGACAAAAAGCTTACAGCACCTGGTATTCGCAGGCGGTCTCCCATCCAAGTACTAACCAGGCCCGACCCTGCTTAGCTTCCGAGATCGGACGAGATCTGGCGTATTCAGGCTGGTATGGCCGAAAGCAAGGGAACAACTCTTGGTACACTATATAAAGTCAATGTGTCACTCACTCTGAAAGGGACACAGAAACGTATCCACTTTGTGACACAAACTGAAGAAGCTCAACCCTTGCTTACATTTCCAATATATATATATATATATATATATATATATATATATATATATATATATATATATATATATATATATATATATATATATATATATATATATATATATATATATATATATATATATATATATATATATATATATATATATATATATATATATATATATATATATATATATATATATATATATTTGAGTCTTGTTTGGGGGGGGGGGAGAGGGCATATCCTATGTTGATTTATGACAAGTTCATTGACTAGGGCCCTATAAAATAGGCGTTGCGGACCGAATCACAGAATCCAGACATTAAACCGAAATTCAACAATATTCAAACATTTATTGAACTTAGTAAGAAATCAACTAAATCTATTCAACTTGTTAGAAAACGCATTCATTTGCCCAAGTCAATCATAAGACATGAACAAAATGCATCAGTGATTCGTATTTCCATGAACTTTCTGAAACGGCACAGGAATGCCCCTGTCTGTGTGCATGTGTGCGGTGCGCGCGTATGTCTACACTTTGTGTAGCCGTTAGCGATGATGCTAATGATAACCTTCTTCTGGTAGGGAAGGAATGGCTTTCCCCAAAACCTTCGCAAGTAAATGTTAACTACAAAGTAGCCTATGCCTGCCTGGCAGAATTATACCGTGATCATTTGCATCACTCCAGTGGCCATTTGTTCTACAGCAACACCACTTAACCAAACAAAGGTCTCTTCCTGGTGCACGATTGCATTTAAGGGTAACTACACCCCAAAATCTAAATGTCTTACATTTTCCACAGACCTCACAAATGGTCACCTGATAGGGTTTAAACATTGTTGTGGACATAGAACATCCAATTGTGCTGTTTTGCTATTAAAAAGGTGTACTTTTGTGAGCGAAAACCTGCCAAAACAGGGAAAAACGGTCAACAGGGAAATCTAAACGGAGAAAAGGGAACTTGGGAATTAACGGAATCAGGCAAAACATTGAAGGGATTTTATAGTGCCCTAATGGACTACAGACATTGACTGTCTCCTAGACTAAAAACAAAGGCTGCATGTACTGCCTATATTTTGAGGGAAACGCACTGTCCATTATTTGATTTGATCAGGGCAGGGCAGCACACACAAACTGAATTTATTCCAATAACAATCCATGATATTATTAGGGTGATAAATAAAAGGCAGTTGCTCCATGACACAAGAGCACGCTCTACTGGGACAAAAAGCTTACAGCACCTGGTATTCCCAGGCAGTCTCCCATCCAAGTACTAACCAGGCCCGACCCTTCTTAGCTTCCGAGATCGGACGAGATCGGGAGTATTCAGGCTGGTATGGCCGTAAGCGAGGGTACAACTCTTGGTACACTATATAAAGTCAATGTGTCACTCACTCTGAAAGGGACACAGAAACGTATCCACTTTGTGACACAAACTGAAGAAGCTCAACCCTTGCTTACATTTCCAATATATATATATATATATATATATATATATATATATATATATACAGTGGGGAAAAAAAGTATTTAGTCAGCCACCAATTGTGCAAGTTCTCCCACTTAAAAAGATGAGAGAGGCCAGTAATTTTCATCATAGGTTCACGTCAACTATGACAGACAGAATGTGGAAAAAAAATCCAGATAATCAAATTGTAGGATTTTTTATAATTTATTTGCAAATTATGGTGGAAAATAAGTATTTGGTCAACAACAAAAGTTTCTCAATACTTTGTTATATACCCTTTGTTGGCAATGACACAGGTCAAACGTTTTCTGTAAGTCTTCACAAGGTTTTCACACACTGTTGCTGGTATTTTGGCCCATTCCTCCATGCAGATCTCCTCTAGAGCAGTGATGTTTTGGGGCTGTCGCTGGGCAACACAGACTTTCAACTCCCTCCAAAGATTTTCTATGGGGTGGAGATCTGGAGACTGGCTAGGCCACTCCAGGACCTTGAAATGCTTCTTACGAAGCCACTCCTTCGTTGCCCGGGCGGTGTGTTTGGGATCATTGTCATGCTGAAAGACCCAGCCACAATTCATCTTCAATGCCCTTGCTGATGGAAGGAGGTTTTCACTCAAAATCTCACGAGACATGGCCCCATTCATTCTTTCCTTTACACGGATCAGTCATCCTGGTCCCTTTGCAGAAAAACAGCCCCAAAGCATGATGTTTCCACCCCCATGCTTCACAGTAGGTATGGTGTTCTTTGGATGCAACTCAGCATTCTTTGTCCTCCAAACACGACGAGTTGAGTTTTTACCAAAAAGTTCTATTTTGGTTTCATCTGACCATATGACATTCTCCCAATCCTCTTCTGGATCATCCAAATGCACTCTAGCAAACTTCAGACGGGCCTGGACATGTACTGGCTTAAGCAGGGGGACACGTCTTGCACTGCAGGATTTGAGTCCCTGGCGGCGTAGTGTGTTACTGTTGGTAGGCTTTGTTACTTTGGTCCCAGCTCTCTGCAGGTCATTCACTAGGTCCCCCCGTGTGGTTCTGGGATGTTTGCTCACCGTTCTTGTGATCATTTTGACCCCACGGGTGAGATCTTGCGTGGTGCCCCAGATCGAGGGAGATTATCAGTGGTCTTGTATGTCTTCCTTTTCCTAATAATTGCTCCCACAGTTGATTTCTTCAAACCAAGCTGCTTACCTATTGCAGATTCAGTCTTCCCAGCCTGGTGCAGGTCTACAATTTTGTTTC
>NW_028156498.1:57500-62500 GCF_964263955.1 Coregonus lavaretus
CAATAAAAATTCATGATATTATTATGGTGATAAATAAAAGGCAGTTGCTCCATGACACATGTATTTTGAAGGAAACGCACTGACTATTATTTAATTTGATCAGGGCAGGGCAGGGCAGCACATACAAACTGCATTTAGTCCAATAAAATACATGATATTATTAGGGTGATAAATAACAGGCAGTTGCTCCATGACACAAGAGCACTCTCTAGTGGAACAAAAGGCTTACAGCACCTGGTTTTCCCAGGCAGTCCCCCATCCAAGTACTAACCAGGCCCAATCCTGCTTAGCTTCCGAGATCAGACGAGATCAGGTGTATTTTTTTTTTTTTTTTTTTTTTTTTTATTATCAAAAAATTCAATTTTTTACAATATTTACAGTACAATATTACAAAGAACAATACAGAAGACACTAGCCTAACATAGGCAGGTGAACAATTCACCCCCTATCAAATCAAAGAACCCAAAGAAATAAAAATACAAAAAAACTATTATACAAAAAAAAACAGACACGACTAAGACATAACAAATTCCACCCACAAAATAGGCAGATAAAAGCCACCCCCTATCAAATAAAAAAAAACAAAGAAAATATTCAAAATAATTCTTTCAAAAATTATAAGTGATTCCTCCACCAACCACCTTTGCAATCAACCCACACCCCTCAACAAAATGTTCATCAAAATCTTCCATCCCATAATTAAACAACATATCCATGTGTTTACTAAACAGTGATATAAAAATACCCCACACCTTCACCCTCTTCCTGTCAAAAAAACCATAATTCCTCCTACAAAAAATAGCATACCTCACAAAACTCAAAACAATATTCAACAAGCACACATTAACGCCATCACATTTACCAGACACTCCAAATAACACAAGTTCCTCCCACACATACTTTTTCAAGAAATCACCCCCCCAGTTTTTACTTAACATTTCCTTAACTTTACAAAACATATCTTTTAATTCCTCACATTCTATAAACAAATGCATAAGCGTTTCTGGGAAACATCCACATATATCGCATTCCCTTTTTACTTCACAATTAATTTGATGTAACACCACCTTTGTAAATATTCTATTGTGTCTTAACTTAAAATCATTATTTTCACACTCCTTACTATTATATTTTACATTTAAATTTTCCCATATCTTTTTTTCATCCAATTCTGGAAAAACTGTTTTCCAAAATTTTTCAGCAGCCGGCCTTCTATAACATTTTCCTACCATTATTCTATACAATATTTTCACTGGTATAGTAGATAAATGTACTTTCTTCTCACTGCTACCAATGAACAAATTAGGAAATACAAACAGATTTTCTCTTTCAACCTCACTATTTATTAAATCCACCCATGCGCTTGGTATGCTATTCTTTATCTTGTCATACATATTATTCACTGTTCCCCTTCCCACCTCTTCATCCCATTCCTTGATAATATCAAAAATAGCTTCTTCAGGTAAAAACCCTGGAATTACCTCATAGGTATAATCTTTTATTTGTCGTAGACCTGCACTCCTAAATACTTTATTATACAAAACTTGTTCTTTGTTCTTGATTTTCTCATTCAGAAATATAGGTTGATTCATAATCAGGTCAATATGACCACATTCATAATATACATTAGGCAACAACTCTGCCCATGCATTTAGCACCTCTTTATAAAAATCTGGTACCTTTTCAAACATTTTCCTTTTAAGCCCCATCAATAAACCATTATCTCCACATCCACCACTCTCCTCTAAGTAGACCTTAAAGAAGTGTTTCCAGCCATAATCTTCACTGTCATACAAATATTTCTTTACTGTTTTTATCCTAATAGCTTTTCTTTTGACATCTAAATCTACAAGTTTTAAACCTCCATCCACATAGTCAGCTATCAATGTTTTCTGAGATATTCTAACACCTTTACCATCCCATATAAAATTAGACACCACCTTATTTAATTCATTTAGCACCCACTCAGGCATGTCCAGGACTCCCAAAACATACACAAATTTAGATAATACCAAAGCATTTGCAACAATTACTTTACCTTTTAACTTTAATTTTCTATTTTTCCAGAAATTCAACGTTAGCTTGACTTTATTAAGGATCCCAGTCCAAGTTATATCTTTTGCCTCTTTCTCCTTTACACCAATGTTTACTCCCAGCACTTTAATAAAATCCCTTGCTATCTTGAATGGAATCTCACACTTATTTGCATTGATATCCCCAACAAACATTATTTCAGTCTTCTCTATATTAACTTTAGCACCCGATGCCTTACCATATATATCTATGATTCTCATAATGCTTCCAATGCTTCCTATATCCTTCACAGTGCAAGTAGTGTCATCAGCGTACTGATGTACAACACTGATACCACCACCTGGGATTCCGACACCCCTTACCTCTTTATTACTATTTATTAATGTAGCTAACGGTTCTGTAGAAACACTGTACAACAGAGCTGACAAAGGACAGCCCTGCCTTACTGACCTCTCTACAGGGAAAGTATCTGTTAACACTCCGTTACATTTGACACAACTCTTAGCCCCGCTATACAACAGGTTGATCCAAGATACAAACTTTGGCCCAAAACCAAACCTCTCCATAGTCTGTAATAGGAAGCTATGCTCCACTCTATCAAAAGCTTTGTTAAAATCCAAACTTAATACTATACCGCCTTCATTTTTCATTTGATTAACAACATCTCTAATTGTACAAATTACATCTGCAACATCTCTTCCAGGTATACCGTAGGCTTGTGTTGATGCAATAATACTCCCAATCACCTTTTTCATCCTATTCGCTAACACTTTAGTCAATATCTTATAATCCGAATTTAGAAGACTAATAGGCCTATAATTTTCTAACTTTAATCTACTGCCCCTATTCTTGAATAAAATCGTTAACATACCAGTTGACATAGACTCAGGGATTTCCTTATTCTCTTCCATATAATGAAACACCTTCCCTAAAATGGGTGCCAAAATATCTACAAAGACTTTATAGAACTCATTTGTTAAACCATCCAAACCCGGACTTTTATTGCCTTGAGTGTTAACAATTGCTTCCTTGATTTCCATAATCGAAATCTCTTCATCACACATCATTCTATCTACCTGAGATACTTTGGCACTAATTGTATCCAACACTTTTTCAACACACACTTTATCTACATCATTCTTTTTGTAAAGATTTCTGTAAAAGGATTCAACTGTATCTAAGATCTCAACAAAATCGTTTACCTTTACACCTTTTTCATCTTCCAACTCTACAATGTAACTCTTAGTTTGTTTTCTTTTTTCAAGCCCCAAAAAAAGGATGTACATTTCTCTCCCTCCAAAGCGTACTGTGCCCTACTCCTAACAATAGCACCCAAACATTTCTTTTTTTCATAACGACCCAGCTCTGCATGGATTTTCAAATAGTTCACAACATCATAGTCTGGATCAGTATCAGCCTTTTCAAGTTCATGCAACATCCTATTTCTAAGCATTGTTTCTTTCTGCTTATCTAACCGGTTGTGATTTCTAGCATACCTAATACTCCTGTTTTTTACTTTTCCTTTCACTTCCTCCCACCATAAACACACATTCTCTTTTAACAGTACATTAGACATTTCATCATTAATACATTCAACAATTTCATTTCTATATCCTTCCTCCTTTAACAGACTGGCATTTAAACACCAGACACCTCCCCCTCTCCTCTCCACACCAAAACCCATTTGAAATGACATTACTGCGTGATCACTATATGCTGTAAAGTTATTTGACATCTTCTTAACATGCTGCACCAATTCTTGTTTTGCTAGACATAAATCAATTCTGCTTTGTTTTAATTCCTTTAGCACCACCTGCCTTCTAGAAAACACTCTTCTGTTTGGATTTTCAGCCCTCCATATATCTACTAGATTCTCCTCATTCATAAGTTTCCATAATGCATTTCTAGAAGAGTCATATCTGAATCTAGCACAACTAGAGGCATCCATTCTACTACACCTCACATTAAAGTCTCCTATCAATATACAGTTTTCTGAGCACAGTGTTTTTAAGTTGTGAAACATTTCTCTCCTTTCAGATTCAATGTTTGAAGCATAAACATTGATTAAACGAAAAACTACATTTTGCACTTCAAATTCAATTGCAATAAGTCTGCCATCATTGTCAGCATATATTTGTTTTACATTTTGAACCACATCGTTTTTTATCAAAATAGCCACACCACATGTTTTATCACTTCCATGACTACAAAAAATTAAATCAGACCATTTACTCTTAATCTCCTGTATTTTGGAATCTGTCCAATTGGTCTCTTGAAAACACAACATGTCTGCCTTAACAGACACTAAAACCTGCTCAAATTTGCTCATGTTTCTCAAACTGTTACCATTTAGGGATGCGACTGTAATCATTATTAATGTGTGCAGAGGTATAATCAGAGCAAAACAAGTCCTTTCAAAACCTACTTTTTCTTTTTTCCAAATCCCATCATCTCCCTAGTTTTCGACAATGACCTCTTATTTTTTGCAAACAACTGATGATCCTCACTATCTATTTCATCCTCCGTCTCCTGATTTGGAGCGGCAGGGAAGCCTTTTGAAAAGTGCGCTTTAACAGTGCCAGTGACTTCAGTGGACCCAGCTCGCTCTTTGGTGTAATTTTTACACACGCTTGAAACTGGCTCAGGCACCTGAGAAGCACCTTGCACCACCTCTACCTGTGTATGTATTTCACCCATCATGTGCTGCTGTTCCACCTTGTCAGCAGCAGAGACCAAAACTGCGTCTCTTGTTTTGCCAGAAGACATTACAGTCTCTTCAGGCATATCTGCCACTGTCTCTGAAGTCACACTCCCCATGTCACTCTCTTTTTCTCCCTCCATAAACACACTCCCCTCCTCTTCCTCAGAAGTGAGGTCCATTGTTTGCAAAAGTAAGTGATCTTTTCCCTTCTTACAGCTACATCTAACTTTCGGTCTGTCACACATTTCACACACATTACCTATGT
>NW_028156498.1:72500-85000 GCF_964263955.1 Coregonus lavaretus
TAGGAAGAAATTCCCCCCATGCCAAGAACACCTCTTTATAGAACTCAGGCAAACCCTCCAACATATCCTTCTTCCATGACATCAATAATCCACTTTCTTCACAACCCCCACTTCTGTACAAAAAATGTTTAAAAAACCTTTTCCATCCATAATCTACCTCCCCATATAAGTATTTTTGCACAGTTTTTATTCTCATTGCTTTTCTCTTCACATCCAAATCCACCAATTTCAACCCCCCATCCTTTAAATCCGAGATAAGAGTTGCCCTTGCAATCCTAGTCCCCTTCCCCTCCCATAAGAAATCTGTAACCAAACCATTGAATTCTTTTAACACCCATTGTGGCATATCCAACGAACCTAGAACATAGATACATTTGGATGCCACCAAAGAATTAATCACCACCACCTTCCCCCTCAAGAACAGTTTTCTTGCCTTCCAATAGGATAGAGTATGTTTTATTTTATTCAAAACCCCAGTCCATGTCTCATCTCTCGTCCCTTCTTTATCCACCCCCAAAACCACCCCTAAAGTCTTTATATAACCTTCAGCCTTTTTGAAAGGGAATCCACAGTCCACTTTTTCATCTATCCCCACATACATTATTTCAGATTTTTCAACATTAAGTTTTGCCCCTGATGCCTTGCCATATACCTCAAAACACTCCATTACATTCTTCACACTTTCAACATCTATCACAGTACATGTAGTATCATCCGCATATTGCTGTATAACACTCTCCCCCCCATCCGGTATCCTTATACCTCGAATTAATTTGTTTGCTTTAATCATTGCTGCAAGCGGCTCCACCGATAAACTATAAAGAGCAGCTGATAACGGACATCCCTGCCTAACAGATCTCTCCAGAGGAAAATAATCTGTTAAAATCCCATTACATTTTACTCTGCTCCTTGCATATCCATTCAGTAATCTAATCCAACCTATCATTCTTTCACCAAACCCAAATTTCCCAAGTGTACGCAGTAAAAAGGAATGATCAACTCTATCAAAAGCCTTATTTAGATCTAAACTCATCACAAACCCCCCTTCCTCCCCCATATGCTTTATCACATCCCTTATTGTTCCCACTGTGTCAGAAATATCCCTCCCTGGTACACTATATCCTTGTGTCTCTGCTATTACTCCTCCCATAACTTTTTTAACTCTATTAGCTAAGACCTTGGCTAAGATCTTATAATCACAATTTAAAAGTGTCAACGGTCGATAATTATCCAAATTTACACGACTCCCTTTATTTTTATACAGTATGGTTAAAACTCCTGTGGCCAGCGAATCTGGCACCACTTGAGTCTTTTCAATATATTCATACAGTTTTCTTAAAATTGGAACCAACAAATCTGCAAAAGATTTATAAAATTCCGCAGTTAGGCCATCAGACCCCGGACTCCTATTGCAATTAGCATCTAATATGGCCTCCTTAATGTCAGTTAGACTCATATCTTCATCACACATGTTTTTTCCCCCTTCTGTTAACTTAGTATCCACGTGCTCAAGCACCTTATCCATACAGGAATCATTAACCTCTTCTTTTTTAAATAAGCATTCATAATATCTCTCGACCGTATCCAGAATCCCCACCAAATCATTAACCTTTTCCCCTTTATCATTGATTAACTCCGTAATATAAATCTTCTCTTGTCTTCTTTTTTCTAAATTCAAGAAAAATGAAGTACACCTTTCCCCCTCTATCGCATATTGCACTCTACTCCTTACAATCGCCGCATTACATTTCTTCTTCTCATATTCATCAAGTGCATCCTTAGCCAGTAAATAATCCTCCACCCCATGTCCTTCATCCTTTTCTATACACTCAAGTTCATGTTTAACCTTCTTACGTAGTTCCCTCTCCTTCTTTTTCAAAAAATAATTCCTCTTAACAGCATATTTTATAGTCAATTCCTTACATTTGGTTTTCAGCTCCTCCCACCACAACCCCATATTCACCTCCATTAACTGTTGTCTTTTGGCCTTCCCAATACATTCTGATATCATCTCAATATAATTTTCCTCCTCTAGCAAGCTATTATTTAAACACCACAGCCCACCAGATTTAGTATGTGTCCTTACTCCACAAGAAAATACCACCGCCGCATGATCACTAAAAGCTGTAAAAACATACTTAATTTCTTTCATAAAATTCCTTAAACCCTCATTTACTAAAACCAGATCTATTCGCGTCTGTTTCAACTCCCCTAAAACCACCTGCCTTCTAGAAATTCCTCTCTTGTTCGGATTCTCATCCCTCCATATATCAATCAAACTGTTTTCAAACATAATCTTCCTTAAGACCCCCCTAGATACGTCATTTCTAAAAATAGCTCCCCTTTTCATATCTAATCTAATCATTTTAACATTAAAATCCCCTACTAAAATACAGTTACCCTTGCACCATTTCCCTAATTCTAAAAATAAATTATTTCGCTCTATCTCATTATTCGGCGCATAAATATTTATAATCCTAAAAACCCTATTCATATATTCAAAATCCAAAATTAAAATCCTCCCATTATTATCATTATATATCTTCTTCACATTTTCTACTACATCCTTCCTTAATAAAATTGCAACCCCACTTGAATTTCCCCTGCCATTGTTAACATAAATAAAATCCCTCCATATTTTTTTAACTCCTAAAACACATGCATTATCCCAGTGCGTCTCTTGAATACATAAAATATCTGAATTCTTCATTTGTACTATTCTATTAAATTTTCCCATTGTTCTCAAACCATTTGCATTTATTGACATTATATTTACCATTCTAATAAATAATAAAATAATAAAATATAATTTCATTATCCTCTACCTGTTATCCAGTTTCTTTCCTCTTCCCCCCTTTCCCTCTCCCTCTTCCCCCCGCTTTCCTCTTCCTGTATCCTTCCCTCGTTCTTTCACTCTTTTCTCCATCATCCGTGTCCGATATCTCCTCCAAGTCCATGTTATCCAGCCAACTCAACTTCTTGTCACCCTCATCCGTTGTGCTCCCCATGTTCATCTCCGTCTCTGGTATTGTCATCGTTGTGCTCCCCGTGTTCATCTCCGTCTCATGTATAGCCGTCGTTGTCGTTTCTGTTATTGTTCTCAAACTCGAACCCCTCTCCATTTCTTCACCCCCCGAGGTACTTGTTAGTACTGTGCTATCCCCCAAAACCTGTGAGTCCCCCGTGCTTCCCCCCAGTCCACTCCCCCCCTCCTCCTGAAAACTCCCTCTTCTTATTTCTGAGTCCATACTACTCCCAATTTCATTCATCTTCTGGTCCTTCTCCCTTCTTCCTTCCTCCGTCTCTCCACTCTCCACCACGTCCTCTCCTCCATCTTCTTCTCCTTCTTGCGACAATACACCTGCTTCCTCGAATAGTGCTTGACTCCCCTCTTCAGCCATAACCTCTCCACAGTTGCACTCCGCCAATCTCTTTCTGCATCCACCACAGAAATTCCTTTCCTTCTCTCCGACACATTCTCTCGCATAGTGTCCTTGCTTGCCACATTTGAAACACTTAAATTCAGGGCAGTCTTTAACTATGTGCCCGGGTTGAATACACAACCGACACACTCTGACCTGTTTGTCATGAAGGACCCTAAAATATTCTGCTCCCTCCAACGTCTCAATTCTTGTAGAGTAAGGCAATGATGTCACTTTTTCTGTGAACTTGACTTTGCAAAAACGTGTCCCATCAACCACCTCCGTTCCTGGCCAAACTCTCCTCCTTATCTCCGAAACGGCTTCCACTCCCCAGCTACTCAGCTTACCCAGTATCACACCATCTTCTACATATACTGGGAGATTCATAAAAGACACCACCAATTCCTTCACATTAACATCTCTCGCCAAAATCCTGGTGTCCTTTATCCATATTCCATCCATTAAACGTTCTTTTCCTTTTCCGTTTCTCATCGTAACTTCATACTTCTTTTCTCCTTTCATTCGGCATCCCACCACCTCTCCACACCCCTCCTTAATTGCTCGTAGTAGTTCCATTGTCGTCACTTTGTCTTCTCCTACCAACTCAATTGCCACCGTGTATTCTTTGCCATATTTCATTCCTTCTTTATCTTCATTTTCCTTCCGTTGCGCCCTTTCGTTGTCTTTGTCCATTCCGTTTGTCATTTCCATGTTGTCCGTCATAGTGATTCAAAAAAAGAATCCGAAAAGAAAAAAACTCTCCCCCAAGCAGCAAAACTGCAAGGGGGGAAGACTAACCAAACTTAAAACTATTCAACTGCAAGAACAAACAAAAAATATATTTCGAAATCCAAATAATTAACAAAAATAGCTCTCGAGCAAACACTCTTCAGCAAACACTCACTCACAGCTCAAACCTCGCACCTGTCGTCACTTCTCCAATCAGGATGGGCGTATTCAGGCTGGTATGGCCGTAAGCAAGTGAACAACTCTTGGTACACTATATAAAGTCAATGTGTCACTCAATCTGAAAGGGACACAGAAACGTATCCACTTTGTGACACAAACTGAAGAAGCTCAACCCTTGCTTACATTTCCAATATATATATATATATATATATATATATATATATATATATATATATATATATATATATATATATATATATATATATATATATATATATATATATATATATATATATATATATATATTTGAGTCTTGTTGGGGGGGGGGAAGAGGGCATATCCTATGTTGATATATGACAAGTTCATTGACTAGGGCCCTATAAAATAGGCGTTGCGGACCGAATCACGGAATCCAGACATTAAACCGAAATGCAACAATATTCAAACATTTATTGAACTTAGTAAGAAATCAACTAAATCTATTCAACTTGTTAGAAAACGCATTCATTTGCCCAAGTCAATCATAAGACATGAACAACATGCATCAGTGATTCGTATTTCCATGGACTTTCTGAAACGGCACAGGAATGCCCCTGTCTGTGTGCATGTGTGCGGTGCGCGCGTATATCTACACTTTGTGTAGCCGTTAGCGATGATGCTAATGATAACCTTCTTCTGGTAGGGAAGGAATGGCTTTCCCCAAAACCTTCGCAAGTAAATGTTAACTACAAAGTAGCCTATGCCTGCCTGGCAGAATTATACCGTGATCATTTGCATCACTCCAGTGGCCATTTGTTCTACAGCAACACCGCTTAACCAAACAAAGGTCTCTTCCTGGTGCACGCTTGCATTTAAGGGTAACTACACCCCAAAATCTAAATGTCTTACATTTTTCCCAGACCTCACAAATGGTCACCTGATAGGGTTTAAACATTGTTGTGGACATAGAACATCCAATTGTGCTGTTTTGCTATTAAAAAGTTGTACTTTTGAGAGCGAAAACCTGCCAAAACAGGGACAAACGGTCAACGGGGAAATCTAAACTGTGAAAAGGGAACTTGGGAATTAACAGAATCAGGCAAAACATTGAAGGGATTTTATAGTGCCCTAATGGACTACAGACATTGACTGTCTCCTAGACTAAAAACAAAGGCTGCATGTACTGCCTATATTTTGAGGGAAACGCACTGTCCATTATTTGATTTGATCAGGGCAGGGCAGCACACACAAACTGCATTTAGTCCAATAACAATCCATGATATTATTAGGGTGATAAATAAAAGGCAGTTGCTCCATGACACAAGAGCACGCTCTACTGGGACAAAAAGCTTACAGCACCTGGTATTCCCAGGCGGTCTCCCATCCAAGTACTAACCAGGCCCGACGCTGCTTAGCTTCCGAGATCGGACGAGATCAGGCGTATTTTTTTTTATTTTTTTTTTTATTTTTTTTATTGTAAAATATTCATCAAATACACTTATATTATACCATGTACAGTGTTATATTCAAAAACCATACACTAGAAACTATTCTACCATAGGCAGGCGAACAATTCACCCCCTATCAAATCAAAGAACCCAAAGAAATAAAAACAAAAAACTAGTATACAAAAACCAGACATGACTAAGACATAACAAATTCCACATATTAAATAGGCAGATTTAAAAGCATCTCCCTGTCAAATAAAAATAAACATAGAAAATATCAAAATATTCCTTTCAAAAATTATAAGTGATTCCTCCACCATCCACCCTTGCAATTAACCCACTCCCCTCTACAAAAAGTTCATCAAAATCTTCCAATCCATAACTATAAAACATATCGATGTGCTTCTTAAACAAAGCTACAAAAATACCCCACACCCTTACCCTCCTCCCTTCAAAATAAGCATAATTCCTCCCACAAAAAATAGCATACCTAACAAAACTCAATACAATATTCAACAACCTCACATTAACCCCTTTACATTCATCTCCCACTCCAAATAAAACCAATTCCTCCCACGCATTCTTTTCCAACAAACCACTCCCCCAGTTTTTACATATTATTTCCTTTACTTTACAAAACATATCTTTTAAATCCTCGCATTCTACAAATAAGTGTAATAAATTTTCTGGTGCCTTACCACATATATCACATTCTCTTTTTATTTCTTTATTTATTTGATGCAGCACTACTTTTGTGTATATCCGATTATGTCTTATTTTAAAATCGTTATTTTCACATTCCAATTTATTCCCATGTAAGTATAAGTTTTTCCATAATACTTTTCGATCCATCTTCGGAAACAATTCTACCCACCTCTTCTCAGCAGCAGGCCTGTCAGTAACCAGTAATTGTTTATAAAAAACATTTGTTCTGACACTAGACAATGTTTTCCATTTATCCCCATTGTCAACATATAAATTCGGTAATACATATAAATCTTCCCAAATTCCATCTCCATTAATGACAGAAACCCATTCTGCTGGAATGCTCCTTTTCACCCGTTCAAAACCATTCAATATAGTACCTTTCCAAACTGTATCATCCACATCCTTCACATTGTCATAAATGGCCTGGTCTCTTAGAAACCCAGGAATAACTTCATATACAAAGTCTTTAATAAGTCTCAGTCCAGCCCTCATAAAAAGGGGATTATACAACACTTCATCATTGAACATAATTTTGGGATTTAAAAACACAGGTTGATTCAGTATTATATCCTTATGTTCACACACATATTTTACACGAGGAAGAAATTCTCCCCATGCACGTAACACTTCCTGATAAAACAGAGGAACTTGTTCATACATAGGCTTTTTCCATATCATTAATAACCCACTCTCTTCACATCCACCATTATTATACAAATAATTCCTAAAGAACCTCTTCCACCCATATTCTTCCTCCCCATATAAATACTTCTGTATAATTTTAATTCTTAATGCTTTTCTTTTCACGTCTATGTCCACTAATTTTAGACCCCCATCTTTATACTCTGCAGCAAGTGTAGACCTAGATATTCTAGCCCCTTTGCCATCCCACAAGAAGTTAGAAACAATAGAATTAAGTTCTTTTAAAACCCACTCAGGCATCTGAAGCACACCCATGACATATACACATTTAGATATTAGTAAAGAATTTGTTACCACTACCTTTCCTTTCAATTTTAAATTCCTCCATCTCCAAAATGCCAGAGTTTGTTTGATTTTATTCAATACACCTGCCCAAGTCCTATCACATGCCTCCTTTTCATCAATACCCAAAATAACTCCCAACGCTTTAAAATAGCCATTAGCTCTTTTAAAATGATACCTACACCCATTATCATTCACTAGCCCCACATACAAAACCTCAGTCTTTTCTACATTAATCTTAGCACCTGATGCTTTCCCAAAGAGCTCAAAACACTCCATCACTCTATTTACACTTTCCACATCTCTAACAGTAATTGTAGTGTCATCTGCATATTGCTGCACAATGCTGACTCCACCCCCTGGAATAGAAACGCCTCGGATCTGGTGGTCTGCTTTAAGGAGAGCCACCAGAGGCTCAACCGACATACAATATAAGGCCGCAGACAATGGACATCCTTGCCTCACCGACCTCTCCAATGGGAAAGCATCAGTAAGTAACCCGTTACATTTTACTCTACTTACTGCAGCACCGTATAGCAGCTGTATCCAGGCCACCATTCTGCTCCCAAATCCAAAAGTTTTAAGCGTCTGCATTAGAAATGAATGTTCTACTCTATCAAAAGCTTTATTTAAATCAATGCTCAATACTACCCCTCCCTCACCCTTCATATGTCTTATGACATCCCTTAAAGTGCAAATAATGTCTGCTATTTCTCTACCAGGAACACTGTAAGCCTGTGTCTCTGAAATAATACTTCCCATTACTTTATTAATTCTGTTAGCCAGCACCTTAGTTAAGATCTTATAATCTACATTTAAAATAGATAATGGCCTAAAATTTTCTAATCTTTTCCTACTTCCCTTGTTTTTATATATTATAGTTATTAAGCCAGTCGCCATCGACTCCGAGACTTCCTGAGATTGCTCCATATATTTGTACACATCTAATAAAACAGGTGCCAGTATATCCACAAATGTTTTGTAAAACTCACTTGTCAGCCCATCAGAGCCAGGGCTCTTATTTCTATGAGCAGACAAAATCGCCTCCCGTATCTCTGTGACCGCCAAGTCTGTGTCACACATGAGTCTTTCATCCTCTGATATTCTGGCATCTACATAGCTCAACACCTCTTCTATACATCCTTGATCATTGCATTCTTTTTTAAAAAGATTACTATAAAAACATTCTATTGTATCTAAAATCCCCACCAGATCATTCACTGTCTCCCCCCTCTCATTCTCGATTTCTGTAATATAGTTTCTAGCCTGCTTCTTCTTTTCTAACCCTAAAAAGAAGGATGTACATTTCTCTCCTTCTATGGCATACTGTACTCTACTCCTTACTATTGCCCCCATACATGCACTCTTTTCAAAGTTATGTACCGCAGCCTGAGCTTCCATAAAACCTGCCATATCATAACCCTCCACCGTATCAACTTTTCCCAGCTCAATGTCTAGTCTTTTATTCAAAGCTATCCTCTCCCTCTTTAAAAGAAAATTCCTTCGTCTTGCATATTTAATGCTCAACCCTCTAATCTTCTCTTTTAAACCCTCCCACCACAATCCAATATTAACACTTTTAAAATCACTCAATATTTCTCTATTTATACAATCAGAAATCATATCAATATATTTTCCTTCTTTTAGTAGCTCAGCATTCAAACACCATACACCACCCCCTCTAGAAGGCACACTAGGACCCAGCAGGAAACCAAGAGAGGCATGATCACTTAATGTATTAAAATCATACCTAATCTTTTGTATATATTGCACAACATTTTCCGCCACTAAACAATAATCTATGCGGCTTTGCCTGAGAACCTTCAAAACAACCTGCCTCCTTGAAAAAACTCTCTGACTTGGATGCATTCCCCTCCATACATCACTCAGACAATGATCCTTCATTATCCCCAACAATACTCGCCTAGACATGTCAGAGCGCAACAAAGTACTCCTTGACGTGTCCAGTTTTGTCAATCTAACGTTAAAATCCCCAACCAATATACAGTTACCCACACAATGTTGCTCAAGTGCCTTAAAAAATACTTCTCGGTCACTCTCATTATTAGGTGCATAAACATTCAATAAAGTGTATTGCACATTTAGAAATTCAAATTTAACACTCAAAAGTCTACCCTCTTTATCCGCATACACTTGCCTAATATTCTGTACACTATCCCTCTTAATTAATATAGCAACCCCACACGTCCTCTCCCCACCATTATTATAATAAATCAAATCCATCCATCTCTTTCTTACTCCATCCATCATACTGTCAGTCCAGTGTGTCTCTTGGAAGCATAAAATATCAGCCTGTAGTAGACTCACTGTCTGTTCTAACTTTCCCATATTCCTTAGTCCATTAATATTAACAGATACAACACTCACCATAAGTACAATTAATATGTTGATTTTTCCCATCATCAAGACCCAGTCTTTTTCTTCTTCTTCTTGCTCTTCCTACTTTCCTTTGCTTCTTCCCTCACCCTTTGGACTTCACCCGCGGACACTTCACTCTCAGAGTCCTTCCTCTTCGCGGATTCCCCCTTCACATCCATACTTTCAGGAATAGTGTCAGGTACAACCCCTCCATTATCTTCATCTCCCTCACCTTCAGATGTTTCCGTTTCCTGCTCACCTCCTCCTCCTCCTCCACCATCAGGCTCCTTTCCATCTGTGCAGTAGACATCTAGGAATTCGACATCCATGCTCGCCCCAATTCCATCCCTCTCTGTCGCAGTAGATTCACCATCTCCTCCTCCTCCACCATCCTTGCCTCCTTTTTCCCCCTCCTCCACTCTCTCTTCTTCCATCTCCTCCTCCTGTTGTTCCATGTCTTCACCATCTGTTGGCCCAGTACACGTACAGCGCATTCTTCTCTCCCCACATCCATTACATGGTCTCTCCTCTCTCTCGCCGCACTCTCTTGCATAGTGCCCTTGTGCTCCGCATCTCCGACATAGAAAATCAGGACAGTCCCGTACTACGTGGCCAGACTGAATACATATTCGGCACACTTTAACTTGCCTGTCATGTATCACTCGAAAGTACTCAGTCCCCTCCAACGTCTCGAACTTGGTAGAATATGGTAGTGAGCGCACCACGTCTGTAAATCGGACTTTACAGAATCTTGTGCCATCAGCGATCTCTGTTCCTGGCCATAATCTCCTCTTAATCCCAGAAACCGCCTTCACACCCCATCCTTCCAATTTTGCCACGATAGTATCGTCACTAATATACACTGGTAAATTCATGAAGGACACCACCAGCTCATCCGCTGAAATGTCCCTCGCCATTACCGTGCACGATTTGATTTTTAGTCCATCCATTAACCTCTCCTTCCCATGGACATGGGACATCGTAATCTAATACTTCTGATCACCTTTAAATCTGCACCCTATCACCGTTCCACACGCCTCCTTTATCCCTCTCAGCAATTCCATCATCGTTAATTTCTTTACCCCAGTGATATCCACCGCCACCGTACAAGTCTTATCATAGGACTTTTCCCTCGATGATGGTGCATCAGGAACTTTTCCTCCATGTCCAGTACTCTTTGTCTGTTCCATCGCGTAGGTCGTTGTATCCATTTTTGTCCGTCCGATTAACTAATTATATCTGTATTTTCCCTCCTTTCCTTCCCCCCCCAGCAAAAGCTGCTAGGGGAGAAACAACTCTACTAATAAATCAAAACAAAAATCAAATTCCACATAAATAACCAAACAAAAAAAGATTTCAAAACGCAGCAACCAATTCCCTCTCCTTCTCCTCCAATACCACCGCACCTGTAACCACTTCCTCAATTACCGAAAGGGGCGTATTCAAGCTGGTATGGCCGTAAGCGAGTGAACAACTCTTGGTACACTATATAAAGTCAATGTGTCACTCACTCTGAAAGGGACACAGAAACGTATCCACTTTGTGACACAAACTGAAGAAGCTCAACCCTTGCTTACATTTCCAATATATATATATATATATATATATATATATATTTGAGTCTTGTTGGGGGGGGGGGGGAAGAGGGCATATCCTATGTTGATTTATGACAAATTCATTGACTTGGGCCCTATAAAATAGGCGTTGCGGACCAAATCACGGAATCCAGACATTAAACCGAAATGCAACAATATTCAAACATTTATTGAACTTAGTAAGAAATCAACTAAATCTATTCAACTTGTTAGAAAACGCATTCATTTGCCCAAGTCAATCATAAGACATGAACAACATGCATCAGTGATTCGTATTTCCATGGACTTTCTGAAACGGCACAGGAATGCCCCTGTCTCTGTGCATGTGTGCGGTGCGCACGTATATCTACACTTTGTGTAGCCGTTAGCGATGATGCTAATGATAACCTTCTTCTGGTAGGGAAGGAATGGCTTTCCCCAAAACCTTCGCAAGTAAATGTTAACTACAAAGTAGCCTATGCCTGCCTGGCAGAATTATACCGTGATCATTTGCATCACTCCAGTGGCCATTTGTTCTACAGCAACACCGCTTAACCAAACAAAGGTCTCTTCCTGGTGCACGCTTGCATTTAAGGGTAACTACACACCAAAATCTAAATGTCTTACATTTTTCCCAGACCTCACAAATGGTCACCTGATAGGGTTTAAACATTGTTGTGGACATAGAACATCCAATTGTGCTGTTTTGCTATTAAAAAGGTGTACTTTTGAGAGCGAAAACCTGGCAAAACAGGGACAAACGGTCAACGGGGAAATCTAAACTGTGAAAAGGGAACTTGGGAATTAACAGAATCAGGCAAAACATTGACGGGATTTTATAGTGCCCTAATGGACTACAGACATTGACTGTCTCCTAGACTAAAAACAAAGGCTGCATGTACTGCCTATATTTTGAGGGAAACGCACTGTCCATTATTTGATTTGATCAGGGCAGGGCAGCACACACAAACTGCATTTAGTCCAATAACAATCCATGATATTATTAGGGTGATAAATAAAAGGCAGTTGCTCCATGACACAAGAGCACGCTCTACTGGGACAAAAAGCTTACAGCACCTGGTATTCCCAGCCGGTCT
>NW_028156498.1:90000-95000 GCF_964263955.1 Coregonus lavaretus
GCCCTAATGGACCACAGACATTGACTGTCTCCTAGACTAAAAACAAAGGCTGCATGTACTGCCTATATTTTGAGGGAAACGCACTGTCCATTATTTGATTTGATCAGGGCAGGGCAGCACACACAAACTGCATTTAGTCCAATAACAATCCATGATATTATTAGGGTGATAAATAAAAGGCAGTTGCTCCATGACACAAGAGCACGCTCTACTGGGACAAAAAGCTTTCAGCACCTGGTATTCCCAGGTGGTCTCCCATCCAAGTACTAACCAGGCCCGACCCTGCTTAGCTTCCGAAATCGGACGAGATTGGGCGTATTCAGGCTGGTATGGCCGTAACCGAGGGAACAACTCTTGGTACACTATATAAAGTCAATGTGTCACTCACTCTGAAAGGGACACAGAAACGTATCCACTTTGTGACACAAACTGAAGAAGCTCAACCCTTGCTTACATTTCCAATATATATATATATATATATATATTTGAATCTTGTGGGGGAGGGGGGGGGAGAGGGCATATCCTATGTTGATTTATGACAAGTTCATTGACTAGGGCCCTATAAAATAGGCGTTGCGGACCGAATCAAGGAATCCAGACATTAAACCGAAATTCAACAATATTCAAACATTTATTGAACTTAGTAAGAAATCAACTAAATCTATTCAACTTGTTAGAAAACGCATTCATTTGCCCAAGTCAATCATAAGACATGAACAAAATGCATCAGTGATTCGTATTTCCATGAACTTTCTGAAACGGCACAGGAATGCCCCTGTCTGTGTGCATGTGTGCGGTGCGCGCGTATATCTACACTTTGTGTAGCCGTTAGCGATGATGCTAATGATAACCTTCTTCTGGTAGGGAAGGAATGGCTTTCCCCAAAACCTTCGCAAGTAAATGTTAACTACAAAGTAGCCTATGCCTGCCTGGCAGAATTATACCGTGATCATTTGCATCACTCCAGTGGCCATTTGTTCTACAGCAACACCGCTTAACCAAACAAAGGTCTCTTCCTGGTGCACGCTTGCATTTAAGGGTAACTACACCCCAAAATCTAAATGTCTTACATTTTTCCCAGACCTCACAAATGGTCACCTGATAGGGTTTAAACATTGTTGTGGACATAGAACATCCAATTGTGCTGTTTTGCTATTAAAAAGGTGTACTTTTGAGAGTGAAAACCTGCCAAAACAGGGACAAACGGTCAACGGGGAAATCTAAACGGAGAAAAGGGAACTTGGGAATTAACGGAATCAGGCAAAACATTGAAGGGATTTTATAGTGCCCTAATGGACTACAGACATTGACTGTCTCCTAGACTAAAAACAAAGGCTGCATGTACTGCCTATATTTTGAGGGAAACGCACTGTCCATTATTTGATTTGATCAGGGCAGGGCAGCACACACAAACTGCATTTAGTCCAATAACAATCCATGATATTATTAGGGTGATAAATAAAAGGCAGTTGCTCCATGACACAAGAGCACGCTCTACTGGGACAAAAAGCTTACAGCACCTGGTTTTCCCAGGCAGTCTCCCATCCAAGTACTAACCAGGCCTGACCCTCCTTAGCTTCCGAGATCGGACGAGATCAGGCGTATTCAGGCTGGTATGGCCGTAAGAAAGGGAGCAACTCTTGGTACACTATATAAAGTCAATGTGTCACTCACTCTGAAAGGGACACAGAAACGTATCCACTTTGTGACACAAACTGAAGAAGCTCAACCCTTGCTAACCAGGCCCGACCCTGCTTAGCTTCCGAGATCGGGCGTATTTATTATTATTTTTTTAATTTTTTTTTTAAATAACCCATCATAGCTTTACAGCTTATTTTTTTACATATCATAGCTTCATATTTCACATCACATCTTCACATCTCATAGCTTCACAGCTTATTTTTACATATCATAGCTTCATATCACATCTTCACAGCTTATTTTTACATATCATAGCTTCATATTTCACATCACATCTTCACATCTCAGCATATAACACAGATTATCAGTCCACGTCATAGCTTCTTACATGCTTTTACAGCAACTGGTATTCCAAGGTGGTCCCCCATCCAAGTACTAACCAGCCCTAAACCTGCTTAGCTTCCGAGATCTGACGAGATCGGGCGTATTCAGGCTGGTATGGCCGTAAGCTAGGGAACAACTCTTGGTACACTATATAAAGTCAATGTGTCACTCACTCTGAAAGGGACACAGAAACGTATCCACTTTGTGACACAAACTGAAGAAGCTCAACCCTTGCTTACATTTCCAATATATATATATATATTTGAGTCTTGTTGGGGGGGGTGGGGGGGGGGGGGGGAAGAGGGCATATCCTATGTTGATTTATGACAAGTTCATTGACTAGGGCCCTATAAAATAGGCGTTGCGGACCGAATCACAGAATCCAGACATTAAACCGAAATTCAACAATATTCAATCATTTATTGAACTTAGTAAGAAATCAACTAAATCTATTCAACTTGTTAGAAAACACATTCATTTGCCCAAGTCAATCATAAGACATGAACAAAATGCATCAGTGATTCGTATTTCCATGAACTTTCTGGCACAGGAATGCCCCTGTCTGTGTGCATGTGTGCGGTGCGCGCGTATGTCTACACTTTGTGTAGCCGTTAGCGATGATGCTAATGATAACCTTCTTCTGGTAGGGGAGGAATGGCTTTCCCCAAAACCTTCGCAAGTAAATGTTAACTACAAAGTAGCCTATGCCTGCCTGGCAGAATTATACCGTGATCATTTGCATCACTCCAGTGGCCATTTGTTCTACAGCAACACCGCTTAACCAAACAAAGGTCTCTTCCTGGTGCACGCTTGCATTTAAGGGTAACTACACCCCAAAATCTAAATGTCTTACATTTTTCCCAGACCTCACAAATGGTCACCTGATAGGGTTTAAACATTGTTGTGGACATAGAACATCCAATTGTGCTGTTTTGCTATTAAAAAGGTGTACTTTTGAGAGCGAAAACCTGCCAAAACAGGGACAAACGGTCAACGGGGAAATCTAAACGGTGAAAAGGGAACTTGGGAATTAACTGAATCAGGCAAAACATTGAAGGGATTTTATAGTGCCCTAATGGACTACAGACATTGACTGTCTCCTAGACTAAAAACAAAGGCTGCATGTCCTACCTATATTTTGAGGGAAACGCACTGTCCATTATTTGATTTGATCAGGGCAGGGCAGCACACACAAACTGCATTTAGTCCAATAACAATCCATGATATTATTAGGGTGATAAATAAAAGGCAGTTGTTCCATGACACAAGAGCACGCTCTACTGGGACAAAAAGCTTACAGCACCTGGTATTCCCAGGCGGTCTCCCATCCAAGTACTAACCAGGCCCGACGCTGCTTAGCTTCCGAGATCGGACGAGATCAGGCGTATTCAGGCTGGTATGGCCGTAAGCAAGTGAACAACTCTTGGTACACTATATAAAGTCAATGTGTCACTCACTCTGAAAGGGACACAGAAACGTATCCACTTTGTGACACAAACTGAAGAAGCTCAACCCTTGCTTACATTTCCAATATATATATATATATTTGAGTCTTGTTGGGGGGGGGGGGGGGGGGGGGGGAAGAGGGCATATCCTATGTTGATTTATGACAAGTTCATTGACTAGGGCCCTATAAAATAGGCGTTGCGGACCGAATCACGGAATCCAGACATTAAACCGAAATTCAACAATATTCAAACATTTATTGAACTTAGTAAGAAATCAACTAAATCTATTCAACTTGTTAGAAAACGCATTCATTTGCCCAAGTCAATCATAAGACATGAACAAAATGCATCAGTGATTCGTATTTCCATGAACTTTCTGGCACGGCACAGGAATGCCCCTGTCTGTGTGCATGTGTGCGGTGCGCGCGTATGTCTACACTTTGTGTAGCCGTTAGCGATGATGCTAATGATAACCTTCTTCTGGTAGGGAAGGAATGGCTTTCCCCAAAACCTTCGCAAGTAAATGTTAACTACAAAGTAGCCTATGCCTGCCTGGCAGAATTATACCGTGATCATTTGCATCACTCCAGTGGCCATTTGTTCTACAGCAACACCGCTTAACCAAACAAAGGTCTCTTCTTGGTGCACGCTTGTATTTAAGGGTAACTACACCCCAAAATCTAAATGTCTTACATTTTTCCCAGACCTCACAAATGGTCACCTGATAGGGTTTAAACATAGTTGTGGACATAGAACATCCAATTGTGCTGTTTTGCTATTAAAAAGGTGTACTTTTGAGAGCGAAAACCTGCCAAAACAGGGACAAACGGTCAACGGGGAAATCTAAACGGAGAAAAGGGAACTTGGGAATTAACGGAATCAGGCAAAACATTGAAGGGATTTTATAGTGCCCTAATGGACTACAGACATTGACTGTCTCCTAGACTAAAAACAAAGGCTGCATGTACTGCCTATATTTTGAGGGAAACGCACTGTCCATTATTTGATTTGATCAGGGCAGGGCAGCACACACAAACTGCATTTAGTCCAATAACAATCCATGATATTATTAGGGTGATAAATAAAAGGCAGTTGCTCCATGACACAAGAGCACGCTCTACTGGGACAAAAAGCTTACAGCACCTGGTATTCCCAGGCGGTCTCCCATCCAAGTACTAACCAGGCCCGACCCTGCTTAGCTTCCGAGATCGGACGAGATCAGGAATATTCAGGCTGGTATGGCCGTAAGAAAGGGAACAACTCTTGGTACACTATATAAAGTCAATGTGTCATTCAC
Organism: Coregonus lavaretus; assembly: GCF_964263955.1. Lineage (NCBI taxonomy): Eukaryota > Metazoa > Chordata > Actinopteri > Salmoniformes > Salmonidae > Coregonus > Coregonus lavaretus. The sequence continues at coordinate 94,771 of NW_028156498.1, forward strand.
TCTGAAAGGGACACAGAAACGTATCCACTTTGTGACACAAACTGAAGAAGCTCAACCCTTGCTTACATTTCCAATATATATATACATATTTGAGTCTTGTTGGGGGGGGTGGGGGGGGGGGGGGGGGTGAGAGGGCATATCCTATGTTGATTTATGACAAGTTCATTGACTAGGGCCCTATAAAATAGGCGTTGCGGACCGAATCACAGAATCCAGACATTAAACCGAAA